>NC_142803.1:55095948-55155251 GCF_049724085.1 Artemia sp. Qi Xiang Cuo
TAAGTTCTTATGTTGCTTCTTACTTTCAGTTGAAAAAACTTGTTTTTTTTTAATTTAATTTCTGATTGTTTTTAAATAGTGCTGGGAAATCCGGCGCCCCCTTCACAGAAATGTCCCTTACCCCAAGGAAACATCCTCCACGGAAAGATTCTCCCGAGTAACCCCCTCCTCCAGCCCCCCCCCCACCAGAAAAAAATCCTTCTTGAAAATGTGTGTATACTTCCCAATAACCAATACAATATGTAAACAATGGGCAAAGTTCATAAATTGCAGCCCTTCCCCTGGGAGCTGTGCAGTGGCGCCAATTCACGAAAATGTAGGGGGGGCAAGGATTTTTTTTTCGATATTTTTTTAATTAAGATGCAAAAAAAGAAAAACAGTTAGAAAACATACATAAAACAGGGGGTAGCGGCGAGGTCACTACTTGGCAAAATCGTCAACTAATCTATCCAAATCCAGTTTCTTTACCTCTTCTTTTTCAACGGCCATTATCATGAGATCACTGAGTCTGTCGTTTCCCATCGTCGATCGCAGATAGTCTTTCACACGCCCTAATGCCGAGAAGAATCGTTCATTACTGGCAGTGGTCACAGGCAAAGTAGCAACTAGCTTCATCAGTTTTAGCACTGCAGAATAGGCAACTGGGAGGTCGGATAAGATTTCGATAGCTCGAAGAAGATCCATTTTTGAAATATCACTTTTTGACAGATGCAGCTTTGCAAGAGAAAGCTGGGATTCTATGGCATGGTCATTGACACCGAGAATCTCTTGATAATGACACATAACTCTTTCTACTTTCAAAAATTCGAGAAAATTGGAACTTGAGGGGTCGAAGGCAGATAAAGCGTCGAGCAGAGGCATATTCTGCATGAAACGTTGGTCCATCTCACTCGTGAAACGATCTATTACCTCAAAGTACAGAAGTTTACCGCAGTCTGATTCAACTGGCTGACTGATATTGCGTTTACCGGTTGTTGAGTTTGAAAGAAAGTCTTTGAGACGAATGGAAATGGCTTGACTTCCCTTTCTTAGAGCACTGGTTTTAGATTGTGGAGATTTCGATTCCTGGATATCGTTTAAAGCCAAGAATTCAGATATGTTTTTGCTCAAGTTGTTCCATTCGTTTTCATTTCTCAGCTTTTGAAGTGTCTCATATGTTTCAGAAATCAGTGCAAGTACCTTATAAATTAGCAAACTTTCAGACTGAAGTTGCTCTGATAAACAATTTACAATGGCTGATACTTTTTCCATTATGTGCAAAGTTGAGACAAAAGAAGCAGAGTTGATTTTGTCCAGATGTCGTTTTGCCTCACACTCCGCCTCACCCGTTGGCACTATCAGAGACTGCCGCAAGCATAGCAACAATACAATCAAATCTGGCCTTCACCTTGAAAACAGAGCGGACTGCGTAAAACCAGCGAGTCTGGACGGTCCTCTCTAGCTCCAAGACTTTTTGCTCGCTAATACGCTGGGATTCCACAAATAGCTTGTGACGAGTATTGATGCATGATATAAATACGTCAAGTCTTTGCACCACAGAGAAAAATTCAGAAAGTTTGCCAATATTTTTTAGGCAGTCAGTCATAACCAAGTTTAATCTGTGGGCGTGACAGTGTACATAAACTGCATGAGGCACCTTCTCCCTAAACTTTGCTTGAACTCCGTTAAATTCCCCACTCATAACGGATGTGCCATCATAACATTGGGCAATACATAGCATCGAATCTACACGAAGCTTTTCTATAGTTTCACAAATCGAGGTGGATAAGCTCTCGGCGTCTAATTTGTGCATGTGATAGCAGCCGATTGGTCGTTCCACTACTTTTCCATTTTATGTGTACCTGAGTAGGATCGCTAATTGTTCTTTTCTAGAAACGTATTTTGTCTCGTCGACAAGAATAGCAAAGTAATTAGCTGATTTTACTTCTGAAATAATATCTTGGCGCAAGGCATTTCCTATCAGTGTAACTGCGTCATTTTGGTACTGATGACTGCAATAGTGACCATATCGTCGCTGTAACTTGGCCTTCAGCTTTTCATCGCCTTTAGACATTTCCTCCATCAATTCAACCAAATTACCCCGGTTTGCAGATGTTTCTGATTCGTCATGACCCCTCAAAGCAAGACCCTGGCGGCCAAGAAAGCAAATAGCGCAAAAAATGTACTTCACATGATCTCTTTTTTCCTGAACATCTTGAGATCGGGATTGAATTAAGGCATTCGCTACAGAATTTGAATTATCAGTACTCATTATCTTAAATTCCGTCCATGGTGACATACAACGCCTATATCTTTCAAAACCATCATGTTGCTTTTATAGAGCAGAACTGTCTTTCCACTTACAAAATCCTGACTCAATGAAAGCCCTTTTTCCAGCAGTTTCTCCAGCTCTTAGAGTCCCCATAGAAAAATGGCGGCAAGCAAAACAAAACACGGAATTCAAATTTTTGGACTATTCAATCCATTCATAAGTCTTATAGTAATGTGCACTGAATTTCCTTCCGTTAGAAGTGGAAGCCAGATATCTCTCAAGAATAGGTTGAGCTGGTTTGTCGTGACGAGTCCTAGAGATATCTGAGAGAGTTTCTTGACTGCTACTGGAACCTGCAAGGGGTTCAGCGATGCAGACCGAACTTTCATGTTGAACTGAGCGATTTATTGTTCCGCTTTTTTCCAAAATTCTGTCACAGGTGGGGGAATTTATCTCAACTAACCCAAGACTTTGGGCGCTGACACTATTGCCAGTTTCTAGCACTAAAGTTTCTTCATTTTTCTTCTGCATTTTCACCAAAAAAAAATCCAAAGTTTGTTGTCGCTTTTTACTCATATTTAAACGAATTGTAGACAAGGACTTCACTCAGACACGGCAAGAGAAGAACTGAAGAAACACGTAGAAACTCACTTAGAAAATCCCTCCCATACTCCACGGTGAAACTACCCCGCTTAGAAACCCCATAAACCAATCACTTACATTTCCTGTTCACGACAGTCCCATACACTCCACTGGGACTAGTCATCCCATAAACTATTCAACAACGTCAAGGATCTGCTGACCAAAACCCCCTTGAAACCCTAGAACACATTTCCTTTCCCAGCTACTAAAAAAGGGAATATACAAAACTCATAGTTTACAACGAATTCTTCACAAGAACAATAACGAAACGGGTACTGACCACATGAAGCTTAGTTTTGAATGAACCCTACTCGGAAATAAAATAGTTTAGACGCGCTTGCTCTTAGACATTTCAAAACAAGATTACATAATTAGGGCACCAGTTTGTTGGTCGTATTTATTAGAACAGTTGCTGGTTTAAAATAGCACATAGCTAAAATAGAAAAAAGCTGTGAAATATAAATAAGAAGGTAATTTTCAAACTCTAGGGGGGCCATGCCCCCCTGCCCCCCCTAATTGGCGCCCCTGGAGCTGTGGGGGATTAAGTCATCCTAAAAGACATATTTATTAGATTTTTTACTATGTTGAACAAAATGGCTATCTCAGAATTTTAATTGGGTGACTTCGGGAAAAGAATGAGCGTGGGAGGGGGCCAAGTTGCCCTCCAATTTTTTTGGTCACTTCAAAAGGAGTAGTAAAGCGTTAATAGATTTCAGTAGTGATTGCGTAATTTGTCATACCTCTAGCATGTACAAGAATATACACTACAGTTTGATGTGCACATTGTAAAAAGCGAGCAAACCTTTACCTATAAAGTGGTCAAACACGTTTTGAGAGTATAATTGAGATTATATAACGCAACCAGACTGGTTTTTGAGACAACACCCATTTTTTAGGGCCAATCAGAGAGAGCGGAGGTTACTCCATATACGGCAACTTTATTAGTGGTTGGATTCAAATAAAAGAACTGATTTACGTAGCAGTTCAAATTACTAATAGACTGGATGTAGGAGAAAATATCTTATTTGAGAGTGTAATGGTCTAACAAAAGAGAAGATAATGTAAACAATTAGAAACTAGTAGGAGAGTTACCAACCACCCGGATATACGAGTACTGAATGTTGCTGTGGAAAAAACAGGATGCTGTAGACTATGCCTCGAATGAAATGATATGTATGCTAAGCATGTGATATCATTAAGCAAATTTAAAATGGAGGAGCAATTATGTTTTGCTGCGAAACTGAATATTGTGCATATAAATAGACTTCAGGCAGCATTAGATGCGCTAGTGAAATATATTGATGAGAACAAATTGAATCAGTGATTATTATTTTTGTAATTATGCTCAATAAAATTGTTTCTAAATCAAAGATATTTTTCTTTCTATAGTAGACTAGCGCATATTTTTAGAGTATAAAAATTTTTAGTTAGTCTGAAGTTGGTGGTGAGAGCGTTAGGACTCTAAAAATGGATAGATTTGAGAAAGAGCGAATCATGGGGAATCTAGTGCTTAAGGAAAAACGTTTGATTCTAGATGATGATTTTCTAGAGCTGTCTATTCAAAGGAAGATATTTTCTCAGGGAATGTTTGTTGATATAATGAAAACTGATTCTCCATCATTAGACTATTGCATGAAGCTTTTACGTTGTGGTCCAAATGCATTTACACAATTTATTGATATATTAATGACGACACGGCAAAATGATATTGTGGATATGCTTTTAAACACTAGTTTAGAAATTTAGAACTTTTTTTTCATGAGAAAGATGGTGTTCAATGATGATTTACTCCATTCTCTCTCTCTCTCTCTCTCTATCCCACTCAATTTGTTGTTGTTGGTAGCTCAGTTTCATTGTGGCAGTGAGAGTGTCAACACAGGAAAAAATGTTCTATACATGTCCACTATGCATGTGCACACTGGGCAGCTGGTCATCATGTGAGAATTGCACAGTGATTGATGAGTATGATGAAAAGTGTAGATTATGCAACCCGTGTAAATTGCATAGAGGATATGCTTTACAAATTAAAGGTTGTAATTCCTGTCTTGAAGAGGTGTGTGACTCTCATCCTAGAGGGCAATTATGCTCGAATTGCAAGTATGATAAATGCAATCAATGTGAGAATATATATCCTGGTTTGATTGGGAAGAATCCTAAGCGTGATTTTAGTTTATTTCTACGAGATTGGTATCGTCGTGGTTTTAGATTGTTCTGGGAGGAGGAGCCGGGTCAGCGATTCAACTGTTGGAACAACAGAAGAATAAGGTTTCTACGTCATGGTCGTGAAGACAATGGCTGTTATGATAATAGACCTACTGATTTGTATTTGGCGGTTACGGAATGTGATTCGCCACTTGAGGATACTGTTTGTGATACTTCTTCAAATAAGCAAATTGAAATTTGTGAATTCTACAGAATAAATGAGAATAGTATCATTGACTATACAAAGAGATATGACAAGAGTGAAGTTACACTCTACTGTCGAAAATTTGACCCTGACCTTGCAGCACATCAGGATCAGTATACTGTGAATTCAGATAATCTACCTGCATTAGTTGTTCTCGAAAAATACCTAGTAGAAGATGAAATCTAAAGAGTATAAAAGTCGTTTTTATCATGTATATACATTTTTTTCATTTATTAATAAAAAATTTCACATACATTTTTAGAAAATTTTATTAGTAGGGCACTAAAATCAATATTAAACATGCTTGTAAGTATATTTTCCACCAGAAAGTCGTTCAATTAAGGTAAGTCAACGTAGATGTCGAGAAACTTTTTGTAGGTATAGCCACGACATCTGAACATGAAAAAGAGTAGTTCATGAAAGCCACATTTCTTAGTCGTTAAATTCTGTACTCTTCGTTGATTTTGAATAATAGTTTCCCCGCCGACTTCAACAAAGTTGCTGATGTATGGAGTATAGAATTTATGCGATAGGCCAAGAGGATCAAAAAATTCAATATTCTTTGGTGTTTGAAAGAGGCGTAGCCAGTGACCTGTCTTCAAAGTCGATGGACTGCTATTAACAATGATAAGGGTGTTGTTAACACTTGGAATTTTTTCAAGAAAGTCCGATGGTGTGCAATTGGACTTTTACTGGGACATGTATGGATCCATACTAAATACGTTGATTATTTGGTTTGTTTTCATGGTCCTAGGTTTAGCAGAACACTGCCATTGGGTGTGGTTTCCCAATAGGTTTAAAACTAACTCAGTGATATTAATGTGATACTCACAGTCAAAGCATCGGTAAATATGCACTTTAAACGTACATTCCCTGTTCGTTCTAGACTAAAATCTTGAGTCCCTAACAGGTCCAAAACAATTACGCCATGATTTTTTGAAAACATTGAATCGGTTATTCCATTTTCAAATAGTTGGGAGTCATGATCTAGGGATTGCATGGTCAACTCGTACAGAGTTCTATAGTTTTTTTTGTCAAATAATAGAGTGTACAGTGGAATACGATTCACTTTGCACACAAAGCTAGATAGACCGAAAAAATTAAAATCATGGGGGGATTCAGTCCAGGATCCAACGGCACTGCCACTCTTCACAAAGGCCAAAGCCACTTTTGATGGGATTTCTCCATTGATAAGTGATGAATTGGTATAGCTACGAGAGCCGGTGGCAATGTGACGTTGATTAGTGATCGTATGGGGGACGAGAAGTTTAATGTTGTTGCCATTGGCTCTTAGCTTTTCCACTGCCAATGCAACAGAGCTCATAAATTGTTGTTTTTGAACATGGGGAATTGCCAATGTGATACTGACATTTGCATCGGATGCTGCAGGAAGTCTTTTTTTGAAAATTAAATTTAATGGGGCTAGTTGCAACTTTTTGTCAATCTTGACATTGGGGGGTAACCATGGGATATATTGAATATCTCATGATTTAATTTTACAACTAAATAGTACTCCTGGCTCACTGCAGTACTCAACTCGCCGTCAGTATCAACACCTGATCGATATTCATAGCCCAATGACAGTCCTTTCAACTCCTTGTATGCCTTTGGTTTCATCATTATAAATTGTGTTTAGCTTGCATAGTTGGATAAATTATTGCTAGTGCTCACCAATGTTCCATTAATAAATACATTAATTTGTTTGAACAGGTTGTGTAGAATACAGTTTTCGTAGGAGATCCCCTCTTTTTCCTCCTAAGGTGCTTCAGAATTTAATCTAGAAAAAGAAAATAAATTAATAAATTACTAAAGACAATTATTCATAAATGGCACGAGTTGCTTTGCTGGTACATAACTTTTCATGATTGTGTAATATTATTTGAGTAATTTTATGTTTCAAAATGGTTTTTACCAGTAAAAATTAGGTTCCTGCGATACCATCTTTTTCCTCCTATGTTGCTTGAGAATTCAATATTGAAAACGAAAATAAATTAATAAATTACTTAAGACTGTTATTCATAAATGGCAAGACTTACTTACCTGATACATTACTTTTCATGATTGTTGAATCTTATGTAAATAATTTTATATTTCAAAACGGCTATCATCAGTAAAAATTACTTTCCTGAGATCCCCTCTTTTTCCTCCTAAGGTGCTTCTGAATTTAATCTAGAAAAGAAAATTAATTAATAAATTGCTAAAAACAATTGTTCACAAATAGCAAGACTTACATACCTAAGACAAGACTTTTCATGAGTTTTGAATCTTATCTAAGGACTTTTATATTTCAAAACGGCTTTCAACTATAAAAATTACTTACCTGAGATCCCCTCTTTTTCTTCCTAAGGTGCTTCAGAATTTAACCTAGAAAAAGAAAATAAATTTATAAATTACTAAAGACTGTTATTTATAAATAGCAAGACTTGCTTACCAGAGACATAACTTTTCATGATTGTTGAATCTCAGGTAAATAATTTTGTATTTAAAAACGGCAATTATCAGTAAACATTACTTTCCTGAGATCCCATCTTTTTCCTCCTATGGTGCTTCAGAATTCAATCTAAAAAAGAAAATAAAATAATAAATTACTTAAGACAGTTATTTATAAATAGCAAGACTTACATATCTGAAACAAGACTTTTTTTAATTGTTGAACATCTTTGAATTAGTTTTGTACTTCAAAAGGGTTTCATCAGTAAGAATTAATTTACAGAGATTCTTTCTTTGTCTTCATTGGTTCATTCTGAATTCAACATAGAAAAAGAAAATAAATTATTAAATTAATACAGTTGTTTACAAATGGAAAGACTTGCATACCTGGGACATAGACTTTTCATGAGTTTTGAATCTTATGTAAGTAATTTTATATTCTAAAACGACTATCATCAGTAAAAAATACTTACCTGAGATCCCCTCTTTTTCCTCCTAGGGTGCTTCAGAAATTAATCTAGAAAAAGAAAAAAAAATAATAAATCACTGAAGACAGTTGTTTATAAATGTAACGACTTATAGATTCGAGACAAGACTTTTCATGATTGTTGAATCTCAGGTAAGTAATTTAAAGCTTCAAAACAGCATTCATCACTTAACCAAAGTTACCAGAAGTCACATCTCTGTCTTCCTTTGTCGCTTCATAAATCCACCTAGAAAAAGAAAAAAGAAAAACGAATTACTAATTAAATTTATTTATTAACGGCACGACTTACATACCCCAGACATAGACTTTTCATAATTGTTGAATCTTATGTAAGTAATTTTATATTTCAAAACGGCTATAATCAGTAAAAATTACTTTCCTGAGATCCCCTCTATTTACTCCTTGGGTGGTTCATAATTCAATCTAGAAAAAGAAAAAAAAATAATAAATTACTTAAGACATTTGTTCACAAACGGAAATGCGTATATATCTGAAACAAGGCATTTTTTAAGCTGTGAATATTTTGGAAGTAGTTTTAAGCTTCAATACGTGTACCAGCAGTAAACATTAATTTCCAGAAGTCACATCTCTTTTCTACTTTGGCGCTTCAGAATTCCATCTAGAAATTAATAAATTACTAAATACAGTTATTTTTAAATGGCACGAGTTTCATAGATGATACGTAACTTTTCATAGTTGTGGAATCTTATGTGAGTAATTTTATATTTCAAAACGGCTTT
The DNA here is from genome assembly GCF_049724085.1 of Artemia sp. Qi Xiang Cuo. Classification (NCBI taxonomy): domain Eukaryota; kingdom Metazoa; phylum Arthropoda; class Branchiopoda; order Anostraca; family Artemiidae; genus Artemia; species Artemia sp. Qi Xiang Cuo. The sequence continues at coordinate 55,104,906 of NC_142803.1, forward strand.
CAACAGTAAAATTACGTTACTCAGATCACCTCTTTTTCCTCTTATGGTTCTTCAGAAATTAATGTAGAAAAAGAAAATTAAATAATAAATTACTTAAGAAATTTATTTATAAACGAAAAGGCTTACTTATCCGAAACAAGGCTTTTTTTGATCTTTGAACATTTTGGAAATAGTTTTGAGTTTCAAAAGGGTACCAACAGTAAAAATAAATTTCCAGAGGTCAGATCTCTGTTCTCTTTTGTTGCTTCAGAATTAAATCGAGAATAAGAAAATAAATTACTAAAGACAATTATTCATAAATGGAACGACTTGCTTAGCAGGGACATAACTTTTCGTGATTGTTGAATATTATGTGAGTAATTTTATATTTCAAACCGGCTTTCAACAGTAAAAATTACTTTCCTGAGATCTCCTCTTTTTACTGCTAGGGTGGTTTATAATGTAATATAGAAAAAGAAAATAAATTACTAAAGACAGTTATTTATAAATAGCACGACTTACTTACCTGAGACATAACTTTTCATGATTGTTGAATCTTATGTAAGTAATTTTATATTTCAAAACGGCTATCATCAGTAAAAATTACTTTCCTGAGATCCCCTCTTTTTCTTCCTAAGGTTCTTCAGAATTCAATCTTGAAAAAGAAAATAAATTAATAAATTACTTAAGACAGTTATTTATTAATGGCAAGACTTACTTATCTGAAACAAGACTTTTCTTAATCGTTGAATCTCATGGAAGTAATTTTAAGTTTCAAAATGGCTATCATCAGTAAACACTAAGTTCCTGAGATCCCCTCTTTTTCTACCTAAGGTGCTTCAGAATTTAATCTAGAAAAAGAAAATGAAATTAATAAAGTACTAAAGACAGTTATATATAAACGTCAAGACTTACTCACTTGATATATAACTTTTCATGATTGTTGAATCACAGGTAAGTAATTTTATGTTCAAAATCGGCAATTATCAGTAAAAAATACTTTCCTGAGATCACATCTTTTTCCTCCTTTGTTGCTTCATAATTCAATCTTGAAATAGAAAATAAAATAATGAATTACTTAAGACAGTTGTTTACAAATGGAAAGACTTACTTATCTGAAACAAGGCTTTTCATGATTGTTGAATCTCAGGTAAGTAATTTTATATTTCAAAACGGCTTTCATCAGTAAAATTACTTACCTGTGATCCCCTCTTTTTCCTCCTAGGGTGCTTCAGAATTTAACCTTGAAAAAGAAAATTAATTAATAAATTACTAAAGACAGTTATTTATAAATAGCAAGACTTACTTACCTGAAACAAGACTTTTCATGATTGTTGAACATCAGGGAAGTAGTTTTAAATTTCAAAACGGCTATCATCAATAAAAATTACTTACCTGAGATCCCCTCTTTTTTCTGCTTGGGTGCTTTATAATTTAATATGGAAAAAGAAAATAAATTACTAAAGACTATTATTTTTAAATGGATCGGCTTATATACTAGATATATAAATTTTCATGATTTTTGAATCATATGGAAGTAATTTTATATTTCAAATCGGCAATTATCACGAAAACATACTTTCCTGAGGTCACATTTTTTTCCTCCTTGGGTGCTTCAGAATTCAGTCTAGAAAAAGAAAATAAAATAATAAATTACTAAAGACAGTTATTTATAAATAGCAAGACTTACTTACCTGAGACAAGACTTTTCATGATTGTTGAATCTCAGGTAAGTAATTTTATATTTCAAAACGACTATCATCAGAAAAAATTACTTACCTGAGATCCCCTCTTTTTCCTCCTTTGGTCATTCATAATTCAATCGAGAAAAAGAAAAATAAATAATAAATTAATTAAGACAGTTGTTTACAAATGGCACTACGTATATATATGAGGCAACGCTTGTCATTATTGTTGAATCTCAGGTAAGTATTTTTATATTTCAAAACGGCTTTCATCGATAAAAACTACTTTCCTAGGATCCCCTCTTTTTCATCCTAGGGTGCTTCAGAATTTAATCTAGAAAAAGAAAATAAATTAATAAATTACTAAAGACAGTTATTTATAAATAGCAAGACTTCCATACCTGAGACATAACTTTTCATGATTGTTGAATCTTATGTAAGTAATTTTATATTTCAAAACGGCTTTCATCAGTAAAAATTACTTTCCTGAGATCCCCTCTTTTTCTTCTTAAGGTTCTTCAGAATTTAACGTAGAAAAAGAAAATTAATTAATAAATTACTAAAGAAAGTTATTTATAAATAGCAAGACTTACTTACCTGAGACAAGACTTTTCATGATTGTTGAATCTCAGGTAAGTAATTTTATATTTCAAAACGGCTATCATCAGTAAAAATTACTTTCCTGCGATACCATCTTTTTCCTCCTTTGGCGGTTCAGAGTTTCATCTAGAAAAGTAAAAAAAAAACATGAATAAATTAAGACAGTTGTTTACTAATGGAAAGGCGTACATATCTGAGACAAGGCTTTTCATGAGTGTTGAATATCATGTAAGTAGTTTTATATTTCAAAACAGCTATCGTCAGTAAAAATTGCTTACCTGAGATCCCCTCTTTTTAATAATAGGGTGCTTCAGAATTTAAACTAGAAAAAAAAATTAATAAAGTACTAAATACATTTATTTATATAAATATCAGTAAAATTAATTACCTGAGATCAACTTCTCATAATTGTTGAATATTATATAAGTAATTTTATATTTCAAAACCATTTTCGTTAGTAAAAATTAGTTTCCTGTGATCTGGTCTTTATATTGTTTAGTTGGTTCATAGATCCATATTGAAAAAGAAAATAAATTAATAAATTACTTAAGAATTTTGTTTACAAATGGAAAGGCGTACTTATCTGAAACAAGGCTTGTCATGAGTGTTGAATATCAGGTAAGTAATTTTATATTTCAAAACGGCTTTCGTCGATAAAAACTACTTTCCTAGGATCCCCTCTTTCTAATCCTCGGATGGTTTATAGTTCAATCTTGAAAAGGAAAATGAATACATAAATTAATAAATACAGTTGTTTACAAATATAAATACGTATTTACCTGAAACTTCACTTGTCATTAGTTTTGAATATGAGTTAAGTAATTTTATATTTCAAAACGGCTTTCGTTGATAAAAACTACTTACCTAGGATCCCCTCTTTTTCATCCTAGGGTGCTTCAGAATTTAACCTAGAAAAGTAAAATAAATTAATAAATTACTAAATACAGTTATTTAGATAAAGATCAGTAAAATTACTTACCTGAGATCACAACTTTTCATGATTGTTGAATATCATATAAGTAATTTTATATTTCAAAACGGCTTTCATCAGTAAAATTACTTACCTGAGATCCCCTCTTTATCCTCCTAAGGTGCTTCAGAATTTAACCTAGAAAAAGAAAATAAATTAATAAATTACTTAAGAAAGTTGTTTATAAAAAGAAATACTTACTTATCTGAAACAAGGCTTTTCATGATCGTTGAATATCAGTGAATTAGTTTTATATTTCAAAACGAGTACAATAAGTAGGAATCACTTTCCTGAGATCCCCTCTTTTTCTTCCTAAGTTGCTTTTGAATTTAACCAAGAAAACAAAATTAATTATTAAAATACTTAAAACAATTATTCATAAATAGCAAGACTTACATATCTGAGACAACACTTTTCATGAGCTTTGAATCTCAGCTTAGTAATTTTATATTCCAAAATGACTATTATCAGTAAGAATCACTTTCCTGAGATCCCTTCTTTTTTTTCCTAAGGTGCTTCTGAATTTAACCAAGAAAAGAAAATTAATTAATAAATTACTAAAGACAGTTATTTATAAATAGCAAGACTTGCTTACCTGAGACATAACTTTCCATGATTGTTTAATCTTATGTAAGTAATTTTATATTTCAAAACGGATTTCATCAGTAAAAATTACTTACCTGAGATCCCCTCTTTTTCTTCCTAAGGTGCTTCAGAATTTAACCTAGAAAAAGAAAATAAATTAATAAATTACTAAAGACAGTTATTTATAAATAGTAAGGCTTATTTACCTGAGACAAGGCTTTTCTTTAGTGTTGAATCTCATGTAAGTGATTTTATATTTCAAAATGGCTTTCGTTGATAAAAACTACTTACCTAGGATCCCCTCTTTCTAATCCTAGGGTGCTTTAGAATTTAACCTAGAAAAAGAAAATAAATTAATAAATTACTAAAGACAGTTATTTATAAATAGCAAGACTTACGTACCTGAGACAAGACTTTTCATGATTGTTGAATCACAGGTAAGTAATTTTATATTTTAAAACGGCTATCATCAGCAAAAATTACTTACCTGAGATCCCCTCTTTTTGTTCCTAAGGTGCTTCTGAATTTAACCTAGAAAAGAAAATTAATTAATAAATTACTAAAGACAGTTATTTACAAATAGCAAGACGTACATACCTGAGACAACGCTTTTCATTAGTGTTGAATATCAGTTAAGTAATTTTATATTCCAAAACGGCTTTCATCGATAAAAATTACTTACATGAGATCCCCTCTTTTTCTTACTAAGATGCTTCTTAATTTAACCTAGAAAAGAAAATAAATTAATAAATTACTAAATACAGTTATTTATAAATAGCAAGACTTAATTACCTAAGACATAACTTTTCATGATTGTTGAATCTCAGGTAAGTAATTTTATATTTCAAAACGGCTTTCATCAGTAAAAATTAATTACCTGAGATCACCTATTTTTACTCCTAGGGTGCTTCAGACATCAACCTAGAAAAAGAAAATAAATTAATAAATTAATAAAGACAGTTATTTACTAACAGCAAGACTTACTTACCTGAGACAAGACTTGTCATGATTGTTGAATCTCAGGTAAGTAATTTTATATTTCAAAACGGCTTTCATTAATAAAAATTACTTACCTGGGATCCCCTCTTTTTCATCCTAGGGTGGCTCAGAATTTAACCTAGAAAAAGAAAATAAATTAATAAATTACTAAAGACAGTTATTTACAAATAGCAAGACTTACTTACCTGAGACAAGACTTTTCATGATTGTTGAATATCAGGTAAGTAATTTTATATATCAAAACGGCTTTCGTCAATAAAAATTACTTACCTGAGATCCCCTCTTTTTCCTACTAAGGTGCTTCTGAATTTAAACTAGAAAAAGAAAATAAATTAATAAATTACTAAAGACAGTTATTTATAAATAGCAAGACTTACTTACCTGAGACATAACTTTTCATTATTGTTGAATCTTAAGTAAATAATTTTATATGTCAAAACGGCTATCATCAGTAAAAATTACTTACCTGAGATCCCCTCTTTTTCTTCCTAAGGTGCTTCTGAATTTAACCTAGAAAAGAAAATAAATTAATAAATTACTAAAGACAGTTATTTATAAATAGCAAGACTTACTTACCTGAGACATAACTTTTCAAGATTATTGAATCTCAGGTAAGTAATTTTATATTTCGAAGCGGCTGTCATCAGTAAAAACTACTTACCTGAGATCCCCTCTTTTTCCTCCTACGGTGCTTCAGAGTTTAACCTAGAACAAGAAAATAAATTAATAAATTACTAAAGACAGTTATTTATAAATAGAAAGACTTACTTACCTGAGACATAACTTTTCATGATTGTTGAATCTCAGGTAAGTAATTTTATATTTCAAAACGGCTATCATCTGTAAAAACTACTTACCTGAGATCCTCTCTTTTTCTTCCTAAGGTGCTTCAGAATTTAACCTAGAAAAGAAAATAAATTAATGAATTACTAAAGACAGTATTTTTAAATAGCAAAACTTACTTACCTGAGACATAACCTTTCATGATTGTTGAATCTCAGGTAACTAATTTTATATTTCAAATCGGCTATCATCAGTAAAAATTACATTCCTGAGATCCCCTCTTTTTCGTCCTAGGGTGCTTCAGAATTTAATCTAGAATAAGAAAATAAATTAATAAATTACTAAAGACAGTTATCTATAAATAGCAAGACTTACTTACCTGAGACATAAATTTTCATGATTGTTGAATCTTATGTAAGTAATTTTATATTTCAAAACGACTATCATCATTAAAAATTACTTACCTTAGATCCCCTCTTTTTCCTCCTAGGGTGCTTCAGAATTTAACCTAGAAAAAAAAAATTAATAAATTACTAAAGACAGTTATTTATAAATAGCAAGACTTACTTACCTGAGACATAGCATGATTGTTGAATCTCAGGTAAGTAATTTTACGTATATTTCGAAGCGGCTGTGATCAGTAAAAACTACTTACCTGAGATCCCCTCTTTTTCCTCCTAGGGTGCTTCAGAATTTAGCCCAGAAAAAGAAAATAAATTAATAAATTACTAAAGACAGTTATTTATAAATAGCAAGACTTGCTTACCTGAGACACAACTTTTCATGATTGTTGAATCTCAGGTAAGCAATTTTATATTTCAAAACGGCTATCATCAGTAAAAATTACTTACCTGAGAGCCCCTCTTTTTCCTCCTAGGGTGCTTCAGAATTTAACCTAGAAAAAGAAAATAAATTGATAAATTGCTGAAGACAGTTATTTATAAAAAGCAAGGCTTACCTACCTGAGACATAACTTTTCACGATTGTTGAATTTCAGGTAAGTGATTTTATATTTCAAAACGGCTATCATCATTAAAAATTACTTACCTGAGATCCCCTCTTTTTCCTCCTAGGGTTCTTCAGAATTTAACCTTGAAAAAAAAAAAATTAATAAAGACAGTTATTTATAAATAGCAAGACTTACTTACCTTAGACATAACTTTTCATGATTGTTGAATCTTAGGTAAGTAATTTTATATGTCAAAACAGCTATTATCAGTAAAAATTACTTTCCTGAGATCCCCTCTTTTTCTTCCTAAGGTGCTTCTGAATTTAACCTAGAAAAAGAAAATAAATTAATAAATTACTAAAGACAGTTATTTATAAATAGCAAGACTTACTTACCTGAGACATAACTTTTCATGATTATTGAATCTCAGGTAAGTAATTTTATATTTCAAAGCGGCTATCATCAGTAAAAACTACTTACCTGAGATCCCCTCTTTTTCCTCCTACGGTGCTTCATAGTTTAACCTAGAACAAGAAAATAAATTAATAAATTACTAAAGACAGTTATTCATAAATAGAAAAACTTACTTACCTGAGACATAACTTTTCATGATTGTTGAATCTCAGGTAAATAATTTTATATTTCAAAACAGCTATCATCTGTAAAAACTACTTACCTGAGATCCCCTCTTTTTCTTCCTAGGGTGCTTCAGAATTTAACCTAGAAGAGAAAATAAATTAATAAATTACTAAAGACAGTTATTTTTAAATAGCAAGACTTACTTACCTGAGACATAACCTTTCATGATTGTTGAATCTCAGGTAAGTAATCTTATATTTTAAAACGGCTATCATCAGTAAAAATTACTTACCTTAGATCCCCTCTTTTTCCTCCTAGGGTGCTTCAGAATTTAACCTAGAAAAAGAAAATAAATTAATAAATTACTAAAGGCAGTTATTTATAAAAAGCAAGGCTTACTTACCTGAGACATAACTTTTCATGATTGTTGAATCTCAGTTAAGTAATTTTATATTTCAAAACGGCTATCATCAGTAAAAATTACTTACCTGAGATCCCCTCTTTTTCCTCCTAGGGTGCTTCAGAATTTAACCTAGAAAAAGAAAATAAATTAATTAATTACTAAAGACAGTTATTTAGGTAAAGATCAGTAAAATTACTTACCTGAGATCCACTTTTCTTGATTGTTGAATCTCATGTAAGTAATTTTATATTTCAAAACGGCTATCATCAGTAAAAATTACTTACTTGATATCTCCTCTTTTTCCTCCTAGGGTGCTTCAGAATTTAACCTAGAAAAAGAAAATAAATTAATAAATTACTAAAGACAGTTATTTATAAATAGCAATACTTACTTACCTGAGACAAGACTTTTCATGATTGTTGAATCTCAGGTAAGTAGTTTTATATTTCAAAATGGCTTTCATCTGTAAAAATTACTTACCTGATTCCCTCTTTTTCCTCCTAGGGTGCTTCAGAGTTTAACCTAGAAAAAGAAAATAAAATTACTAAATTACTATAGAGAGTTATTTATAAATGGCAAGACTTACTTACCTGAGACATAACTTTTCAAGATTGTTGAATCTCAGGTAAGTAATTTTATATCTCAAAACGACTTTCATCAATAAAAATTAATTTCCTAAGATACCCAATTTTTCCTCCTAAGGTGCTTCATAGATCAACGTAGAAAAAGAAAATAAATTAATAAATTAATAAATACAGTTGTTTACAAACGGAAAAGCGTGCGTATCTGAGACAACGCTTCTATTTAGTGTTGAATATTAGGTACGTGATTTTGTGTTCCAAAACGACTATCGTCAATAAAAATTAGTTTCCTGAGATCCCCTCTTTTTCATCCTAGGGTGCTTCAGAATTTAACCTAGAAAAAGAAAATAAATTACTAAAGACAGTTATTTATAAATGGCACGACTTACTTACCTGAGACATAACTTTTCATGATTGTTGAATCTCAGGTAAGTAATTTTATATTTCAAAACGGCTATCATCAGTAAAAATTACTTACCTGAGATCCCCTCTGTTTCCTCCTTGGGTGCTTCAGAATTTAATCTAAAAAAGAAAATAAATTAATAAATTACTAAAGACAGTTATCTATAAAAGGCACGACTTAGATACCAGGGACATAACTTTTCATGATTGTTGAATCTTATGTAAGTAATTTATATCTCATGTAAGCGGCTATCATCTGTAAAATTACTTACCTGAGATGCCCTCTTTTTCTTCCTAGGGTGCTTCAGAATTTAGCCTAGAAAAAGAAAATAAATTACTAAAGACAGTTATTTATAAATAGCAAGACTTACTTAGCTGAGACATAACTTTTCATGATTGTGGAATCTCATGTAAGTGATTTTATATTTCAAAATGGCTTTCATCAGTAAAATTACTTACCTCAGATCCCCTCTTTCTTCCTAAGGTGCTTCAGAATTTAACCTAGAAAAAGAAAATAAATTACTAAAGACAAGTTATTTAGATAAAGATCAGTAAAATTACTTACCTGAGATCCACTTTTCATGATTGTTGAATCTCATATAAGTAATTTTATATTTCAAAACGGCTTTCATTAATAAAAATTACTTACCTGAGATCCCCTCTTTTTCTTCCTAGGGTGCTTCAGAATTTAACCTAGAAAAAGGAAATAAATTAATAAAATTCTAAAGACAGTTATTTTTAAGTACCAAAACTTACTTACCTGAGACGTAACTCTTCATGATTTTTGAATCTCAGGTAAGTAATTTATATTTAGAAACGGCTATCATCAGTAAAAATTACTTACCTGAGATCCCCCATTTTTCCTCCTAGGGTGCTTCAGAATTTAACCGAGAAAAAGAAAATAAATTAATAAATTACTAAAGACAGTTATTTATAAATAGCAAGACTTACTTACCTGAGACATAAATTTTCATGATTGTTGAATCTCAGGTAAGTAATTTTATATTTGAAAACGACTATCATCAGTAAAAATTACTTACCTGAGATCCCCTCTTTTTCCTCCTAGGGTGCTTCAGAATTTAACCTAGAAAAAGAAAATAAATTAATAAATTACTAAAGGCAGTTATTTATAAAAAGCAAGGCTTACTTACCTGAGACATAACTTTTCATGATTGTTGAATCTCAGGTAAGTAATTTTATATATCAAAATGGCTATCATCTGTAAAAATTACTTACCTGAGATCCCCTCTTTTTCCTCCTAGGGTGCTTCAGAATTTAACCTAGAAAAAGAAAATAAATTAATAAATTACTAAAGACAGTTATTTATAAATAGCAAGACTTGCTTACCTGAGACATAACTTTTCATGATTGTTGAATCTCAGGTAAGTAATTTTATATTTCAGAACGGCTATCATCAGTAAAAATTACTTACCTGAGAGCCCTTCTTTTTCCTCCTAGGGTGCTTCAGAATTTAACCTAGAAAAAGAAAATAAATTAATAAATTGCTGAAGACAGTTATTTATAAAAAGCAAGGCTTACTTACCTGAGACATAACTTTTCACGATTGTTGAATCTCAGGTAAGTAATTTTATATTTCAAAACGGCTATCATCATTAAAAATTACTTACCTGAGATCCCCTCTTTTTCCTCCCAGGGTGCTTCAGAATTTAACCTAGAAAATAAAATTAATAAATTAATAAAGACAATTATTTTTAAATAGCAAGACTTACTTACCGTAGACATAACTTTTCATGATTGTTGAATCTTAAGTAAATAATTTTATATGTCAAAACAGCTATTATCAGTAAAAATTACTTACCTGAGATCCCCTCTTTTTCTTCCTAAGGTGCTTCAGAATTTAACCTAGAAAAGAAAATAAATTAATAAATTACTAAAGACAGCTATTTATAAGTAGCAAGACTTACTTACCTGAGACATAACTTTTCAAGATTATTGAATCTCAGGTAAGTAATTTTATATTTCAAAGCGGCTATCATCAGTAAAAACTACTTACCTGAGATCCCCTCTTTTTCCTCCTACGGTACTTCATAGTTTAACCTAGAACAAGAAAATAAATTAATAAATTACTAAAGACAGTTATTCATAAATAGAAAAACTTACTTACCTGAGACATAACCTTTCATGATTGTTGAATCTCAGGTAAATAATTTTATATTTCAAAACAGCTATCATCTGTAAAAACTACTTACCTGAGATCCCCTCTTTTTCTTCCTAGGGTGCTTCAGAATTTAACCTAGAAGAGAAAATAAATTAATAAATTACTAAAGACAGTTATTTTTAAATAGCAAGACTTACTTACCTGAGACACAACCTTTCATGATTGTTGAATCTCAGGTAAGTAATCTTATATTTTAAAACTGCTATCATCAGTAAAAACTACTTACCTTAGATCCCCTCTTTTTCCTCCTAGGGTGCTTCAGAATTTAACCTAGAAAAAGAAAATAAATTAATAAATTACTAAAGGCAGTTATTTATAAAAAGCAAGGCTTACTTACCTGAGACATAACTTTTCATGATTGTTGAATCTCAGGTAAGTAATTTTATATTTCAAAACGGCTTTCGTCAATAAAAATTACTTTCCTGAGATCCCCTCTTTTTCATCCTAGGGTGCTTCAGAATTTAACCTAGAAAAAAAAATTAATAAAGTACTAAATACAGTTATTTATATAAAGATCAGTAAAATTACTTACCTGAGATCCACTTTTCATGATTGTTGAATATCATATAAGTAATTTTATATTTCAAAACGGCTTTCATTAGTAAAAATTACTTACCTGAGATCCCCTCTTTTTCCTCCTAAGGTGCTTCAGAATTTAACCTAGAAAAAAAAAATTTAATAAATTACTAAAGACAGTTATTTATAAATAGCAAGACTTACTTACCTGAGACAAGACTTTTCATGATTGTTGAATCTCATGTAAGTAATTTTATATTTCAAAATGGCTTTCATCTGTAAAAATTACTTACCTGATTCCCTCTTTTTCCTCCTAGGGTGCTTCAGAGTTTAACCTAGAAAAAGAAAATAAAATTACTAAATTACTATAGAGAGTTATTTATAAATGGCAAGACTTACTTACCTGAGACATAACTTTTCAAGATTGTTGAATCTCAGGTAAGTAATTTTATATCTCAAAACGACTTTCATCAATAAAAATTACGTTCCTAAGATACCGAATATATACTCCTAAGGCTGTTTATAGATCGACCTTGAAAAAGAAAATGAATTAATGAATTACTAAAGACAATTATTCACAAACGAAAAGGCGTGCGTATCTGAAACAAGGATTCTCATTAGCGTTGAACATTAGGTACATGGTTTTATGTTCCAAACCCACTATCGTCAATAAAAATTACTTTCCTGAGATCCGCTCTTTTTCATGGTAGGGTGCTTCATAATTCAACATAGAAAAAAAAAATAAATTAATAAAGTACTAAAGACAGTTATTTATAAATAACACGACTTATTTACCTGATATATAACTTTTCATGATTGTTGAATCTTATGTAATTAATTTAAATCTCATGTAAGCGGCTTTCATCAGTAAAAATTACTTTCCTGAGATCCCCTCTTTTTCCTGCTAGGGTGCTTCAGAATTTAACCTAGAAAAATAAAATAAATTAATAAAATTACTAAAGACAGTTATTTATAAATAGCAAGACTTCGTTACCTGAGACATAACTTTTCATGATTGTTGAATCTTATGTAAGGAATTTTATATTTCAAAACGGATTTCATCTGTAAAAATTACTTTCCTGAGATCCCCTCTTTTTCTTCCTAAGGTGCTTCAGAATTTAGCCTAGAAAAAGAAAATAAATTAATAAATTAATAAAGACAGTTATTTATAAATAGCAAGACTTACTTACCTGAGACATAACTTTTCTTGATTGTTGAATCTCATGTAAGGGATTTTATATTTCAAAACGGCTTTCCTCAGTAAAATTACTTACCTGAGATCCCCTCTTTTTCTTCCTAAGGTTCTTCAGAATTTTACCTAGAAAAAGAAAATTAATTACTAAAGACAAGTTATTTAGATAAAGATCAGTAAAATTACTTACCTGAGATCCACTTTTCATGATTGTTGAATATCATATAAGTAATTTTATATTTCAAAACGGCTTTCATTAGTAAAAATTACTTACCTGAGATCCCCTCTGTATCTTCCTAAGGTGCTTCAGAATTTAATCTAGAAAAAGAAAATAAATTAATAAATTAATAAAGACATTTATTTATAAATGGCAAGACGTACTTACATGAGACATAACTTTTCATGATTGTTGAATCTTATGTATGTAATTTTATATTTCAAAACGGCTATCATCAGTAAAAATTACTTACTTGAGATCCTCTCTTTTTCTTCCTAGGGTGCTTCATAATTTAAACTACAAAAAGAAAATCAATTAACGAATTACTACAGACAGTTATTTACAAATGTCACTGGTTATTTACATGGGACAAGGCATTTCTTGAGCTGTTAATATTCGGTACGTAATTTTATATCCCAAAACGAATATCATCAGTAAAAATTACTTACATACAGTGCACTCTCTCTTTTCCTAGGGTGCTTTTTAAGACAGCCTAGAAAAAGAAAATGAATTAATAAATTACTAAAGAAAGTTATTTATAAATAGCAAGACTTACCTGAGACATAACTTTTCAAGATTCTTGAATCTCAGGTAAGTAATTTTATATTTCGAAGCGGCTGTCATCAGTAAAAACTACTTACCTGAGATCCCCTCTTTTTCCTCCTACGGTGCTTCAGAGTTTAACCTAGAACAAGAAAATAAATTAATAAATTACTAAAGACAGTTATTTATAAATAGAAAGACTTACTTACCTGAGAAATAACTTTTCATGATTGTTGAATCTCAGGTAAGTAATTTTATATTTCAAAACGACTATCATCAGTAAGAATTACTTACCTGAGATCCTCTCTTTATCTTCCTAAGGTGCTTCTGAATTTAACCAAGAAAAGAAAATTAATTAATAAATTACTAAAGACAGTTATTTATAAATAGCAAGACTTACATACCTGAGACATAACTTTTCATGAGTGTGGAATCTCAGGTAAGTAGTTTTATATTTCAAAACGACTATCATCAGCAAAAATTACTTTCCTGAGATCCCCTCTTTTTTCTCCTAGGGTGCTTGAGAATTTAACCTAGAAAAAGAAAATAAATTAATAAATTACTAAAGACATTTATTTATAAATAGCAAGGCTTACTTACCTGAGACATAACTTTTCATGATTATTGAATCTCAGGTAAGTAATTTTATATTTTAAAACGACTATCATCATTAAAAATTACTTACCTTAGATCCCCTCTTTTTCCTCCTAGGGTGCTTCATAATTTATCCTAGAAAAAAAAATTAATAAATTACTAAAGACAGTTATTTATAAATAGCAAGACTTACTCACCTGAGACATAACTTTTCATGATTGTTGAATCTCAGGTAAGTAATTTTATATTTCAAAACGGCTATCATCAGTAAAAATTACTTACCTGAGATCCCCTCTTTTTCATCCTTGGGTGCTTCAGAAATTAGCCCAGAAAAAGAAAATAAATTAATAAATTACTAAAGACAGTTATTTATAAATAGCAAGACTTGCTTACCTGAGACATAACTTTTCATGATTGTTGAAGCTCATGTAAGTAATTTTATATTTCAGAACGGCTATCATCAGTAAAAATCACTTACCTGAGAGCCCTTCTTTTTCCTCCTAGGGTGCTTCAGACAGTTATTTATAAATAGCAAGACTTACTTACCTTAGACATAACTTTTCATGATTGTTGAATCTCAGGTAAGTAATTTTATATTTCAAAACGGCTATTATCAGTAAAAATTACTTACCTGAGATCCCCTCTTTTTCTTCCTAAGGTGCTTCTGAATTTAACCTAGAAAAGAAAATAAATTAATAAATTACTAAAGACAGTTATTTATAAGTAGCAAGACTTACTTAAGTAATTTTATGTTTCAAAGCGGCTATCATTAGTAAAAACTACTTACCTGAGATCCCCTCTTTTTCCTCCTACGGTACTTCATAGTTTAACCTAGAACAAGAAAATAAATTAATAAATTACTAAAGACAGTTATTCATAAATAGAAAAACTTACTTACCTGAGACATAACTTTTCATGATTGTTGAATCTCAGGTAAATAATTTTATATTTCAAAACAGCTATCATCTGTAAAAACTACTTACCTGAGATCCCCTCTTTTTCTTCCTAGGGTGCTTCAGAATTTAACCTAGAAGAGAAAATAAATTAATAAATTACTAAAGACAGTTATTTTTAAATAGCAAGACTTACTTACCTGAGACATAACCTTTCATGATTGTTGAATCTCAGGTAAGTAATCTTATATTTTAAAATGGCTATCATCAGTAAAAATTACTTACCTTAGATCCCCTCTTTTTCCTCCTAGGGTGCTTCAGAATTTAACCTAGAAAAAGAAAATAAATTAATAAATTACTAAAGGCAGTTATTTATAAAAAGCAAGGCTTACTTACCTGAGACATAACTTTTCATGATTGTTGAATCTCAGGTAAGTAATTTTATATATCAAAATGGCTATCATCAGAAAAAATTACTTACCTGAGATCCCCTCTTTTTCCTCCTAGGGTGCTTCAGAATTTAACCTAGAAAAAGAAAATAAATTAATAAATTACTAAAGGCAGTTATTTATAAAAAGCAAGGCTTACTTACCTGAGACATAACTTTTCATGATTGTTGAATCTCAGGTAAGTAATTTTATATATCAAAATGGCTATCATCAGTAAAAATTACTTACCTGAGATCCCCTCTTTTTCCTCCTAGGGTGCTTCAGAATTTAGCCTAGAAAAAGAAAATAAATTAATAAATTACTAAAGACAGTTATTTATAAATAGTAAGACATACTTACCTGAGACATAACTTTTCATGATTGTTGAATCTCAGGTAAGTAATTTTATATTTCAGAACGGCTATCATCAGTAAAAATTACTTACCTGAGAGCCCTTCTTTTTCCTCCTAGGGTGCTTCAGAATTTAACCTAGAAAAAGAAAATAAATTAATAAATTGCTGAAGACAGTTATTTATAAAAAGCAAGGCTTACTTACTTGAGACATAACTTTTCATGATTGTTGAATCTCAGGTAAGTAATTTTATATTTCAAAACGGCTATCATCATTAAAAATTACTTACCTGAGATCCCCTCTTTTTCCTCCCTGGGTGCTTCAGAATTTAACCTAGAAAAAAAATTAATCAATTACTAAAGACAGTTATTTATAAATAGCAAGACTTACTTACCTTAGACATAACTTTTCATTATTGTTGAATCTTAAGTAAATAATTTTATATGTCAAAACAGCTATTATCAGTAAAAATTACTTACCTGAGATCCCCTCTTTTTCTTCCTAAGGTGCTTCAGAATTTAACCTAGAAAAGAAAATAAATTAATAAATTACTAAAGACAGCTATTTATAAGTAGCAAGACTTACCTGAGACATAACTTTTCAAGATTCTTGAATCTCAGGTAAGTAATTTTATATTTCAAAGCGGCTATCATCAGTAAAAACTACTTACCTGAGATCCACTCTTTTTCCTCCTACGGTGCTTCATAGTTTAACCTAGAACAAAAAAATAAATTAATAAATTACTAAAGACAGTTATTTATAAATAGAAAGACTTTCTTACCCGAGACATAACTTTTCATGATTGTTGAATCTCAGGTAAGTAATTTTATATTTCAAAACGGCTATCATCTGTAAAAACTACTTACCTGAGATCCTCTCTTTTTCTTCCTAAGGTGCTTCAGAATTTAACCTAGAAAAGAAAATAAATTAATAAATTACTAAAGACAGTTATTTTTAAATAGCAAGACTTACTTACCTGAGACATAACCTTTCATGATTGTTGAATCTCAGGTAAGTAATTTTATATTTCAAAACAGCTATCATCTGTAAAAACTACTTACCTGAGATCCCCTCTTTTTCTTCCTAGGGTGCTTCAGAATTTAACCTAGAAGAGAAAATAAATTAATAAATTACTAAAGACAGTTATTTTTAAATAGCAAGACTTACTTACCTGAGACATAACCTTTCATGATTGTTGAATCTCAGGTAAGTAATTTTATATTTCAAAACGGCTTTCATCAATAAAAACTACTTACCTAAGATCCCCTCTTTTTCCTCCTAGGGTGCTTCAGAATTTAACCTAGAAAAAGAAAATAAATTAATAAATTACTAAAGGCAGTTATTTATAAAAAGCAAGGCTTACTTACCTGAGACATAACTTTTCATGATTGTTGAATCTCAGGTAAGTAATTTTATATTTCAAAACGGCTTTCATCAATAAAAATTACTTACCTGAGATCCCCTCTTTTTCATCCTAGGGTGCTTCAGAATTTAACCTAGAAAAAAAAATTAATAAAGTACTAAATACAGTTATTTATATAAAGATCAGTAAAATTACTTACCTGAGATCCACTTTTCATGATTGTTGAATATCATATAAGTAATTTTATATTTCAAAACGGCTATCTCAGTAAATTACTTACTTGAATTCCTTTTCCTAGGTGCAGATTAACCTAGATAAATTTTATGATTGTTGAACTCATGTAAGTAATTTTATATTTCAAATGGCTTTCATCTGTAAAAATTACTTACCTGATTCCCTCTTTTTCCTCCTAGGGTGCTTCAGAGTTTAACCTAGAAAAAGAAAATAAAATTACTAAATTACTATAGAGAGTTATTTATAAATGGCAAGACTTACTTACCTGAGACATAACTTTTCATGATTGTTGAATCTCAGGTAAGTAATTTTATATTTCAAAACGACTTTCATCAATAAAAATTACTTTCCCAAGATCCCCTCTTTTTACTCCTAGGGCGCTTCTTAGATCAATCTTGAAAAAGAAAATGAATTAATGAATTACTAAAGACAGTTGTTTACAAATGGAAATGCGTACGTATCTGAAACAAAACTTTTTGTGATTGTTGAATCTCAGTTAAGTAGTTTTATATTTCAAAACAGCTATCATCAGTAAAAATTACTTTCCTGAGATCCCCTCTTTTTCCTCCTAGGGTGCTTCAGAATTTAACCTAGAAAAAGAAAATGAAATTAATAAATTACTAAAGACAATTATTTATAAATGGCAAGACTTACTTACCTGAGACATAACTTTTCATGATTGTTGAATCTTATGTAATTAATTTTATATTTCAAAACGGCTATCATCAGTAAAAATTACTTTCCTGAGATCCCCTCTTTTTCCTCCTAGGGTCCTTAAGAATTTAATCTAGAAAAAGAAAATAGATTAATAAATTACTAAAGACAATTCTCTATAAAAGGCACGACTTAGATACCAGGGACATAACTTTTCATGATTGTTGAATCTTATGTAAGTAATTTTATATCTCATGTAAACCGCTATCATCTGTAAAATTAGTTACCCGCGATCCCCTCTCTTTCTTCCTAGGGTTCTTCAGAATTTAGTCTAGAAAAAGAAAATAAATTAATAAATTAATAAAGACAATTATTTATAAATGGCAAGAGTTACATACCTGAGACATAACTTCTCATGATTGTGGAATCTTATGTGAGTAATTTTATATTTCAAAAGGGCTTTCATCAGTAAAATTACTTACCTGAGATCCCCTCTTTTTCTTCCTAAGGTTCTTCAGAATTTTACCTAGAAAAAGAAAATTAATTACTAAAGACAAGTTATTTAGATAAAGATCAGTAAAATTACTTACCTGAGATCCACTTTTCATGATTGTTGAATCTCATATAAGTAATTTTATATTTCAAAACGGCTTTCATTAGTAAAAATTACTTACCTGTGATCCCCTCTGTTTCTTCTTAAGGTGCTTATGAATTTAATCTAGAAAAAGAAAATAGATTAATAAATTACTAAAGACAGTTATTTATAAATGGCAAGACTTAGTTACCTGAGACATAACTTTTCATGATTGTTGAATCTTATGTAAGTAATTTTATATTTCAAAACGGCTATCATCAGTAAAAATTACTTACTTGAGATCCTCTCTTTTTCCTCCTAGGATGCTTCAGAATTTAACCTACAAAAAGAAAATAAATTAATAAATTACTAAAGATAGTTATTTATAAATAGTAAGGCTTGTTTACCTGAGACAAGACTTCTCATGATTGTTGAATCTTATGTACGCAATTTTATATTTCAAAACGACTATCGTCAGTAAATTACTTTCCTGAGATCCGCTCTTTTTCCTCGTTGGGTGCTTCAGAATTTTACCTAGAAAAAAAAAATGAAATTAATAAATTTCTAAAGACAATTATTTTTAAATGGCAAGACTTACTTACCTGATACATAACTTTTCATGATTGTTGAAGCTCATGTAAGTAATTTTATATTTCAAAACGGCTTTCATCAGTAAAAATTACTTACCTGAGATCCCCTCTTTTTCTTCCTAAGGTGCTTCTGAATTTAACCTAGAAAAGAAAATAAATTAATAAATTACTAAAGACAGTTATTTATAAATAGCAAGACTTACTTACCTGAGACATAACTTTTCATGATTGTTGAAGCTCACGTAAGTAATTTTATATTTCAAAACGGCATTCATCAGTAAAAATTACTTACCTGTTATCCCCTCTTTTTCTTCCTAAGGTGTTTCAGAATTTAACCTAGAAAAGAAAAGAAATTAATAAATTACTAAAGACAGTTATCTATAAAAAGAAAGACTTTGTTACATGAGACATAACTTTTCATGATTGTTGAATCTTATTTGAGTAATTTTATATTTCAAAACGGATTTCATCAGTAATAATTACGTTACTGAGATCACCTCTTTTCCTTCCTAAGGTTCTTCAGAATTTAACCTAGAAAAAGAAAATAAATTAATAAATTACTAAAGACAGTTATTTATATAAAGATCAGTAAAATTACTTACCTGAGATCCACTTTCCATGATTGTTGAATCTCATGTAAGTAATTTTATATTTCAAAACGGCTATCATCAGTAAAAATTACTTACAAAACTTTTTTGAGATCCCCTCTTTTTCCTCCTAGGGTGCTTCAGAATTTAAGCTAGAAAAAGAAAATAAATTAATAAATTACTAAAGACAGTTATTTATAAATAGCAAGACTTACTTACCTGAGACAAGACTTTTCATGATTGTTGAATCTCAGGTAAGTAATTTTATATTTCAAAACGGCTTTCATCAATAAAAATTACTTACCTGAGATCCCCTCTTTTTCCTCGTAGGGTGCTTCAGAATTCAACCTAGAAAAAGAAAATGAAATTAATAAATTACTATAGACAGTTATTTATAAATGGCAAGACTTACTTACTTGAGACATAACTTTTCATGATTGTTGAATCTCAGGTAAGTAATTTATATTTAGAAACGGCTATCATCAGTAAAAATTACTTACCTGAGATCCCCTATTTTTCCTCCTAGGGTGCTTCAGAATTTAACCGAGAAAAAGAAAATAAATTAATAAATTACTAAAGACAGTTATTTATAAATAGCAAGACTTGCTTACCTGAGACATAAATTTTCATGATTGTTGAATATCAGGTAAGTAATTTTTTAATTAAAAACGACTATCATCAGAAAAAATTACTTACCTGAGCTCCCCTCTTTTTTCTCCTAGGGTGCTTCAGAATTTAACCTAGAAAAAGAAAATAAATTAATAAATTACTAAAGGCAGTTATTTATAAAAAGCAAGGCTTACTTACCTGAGACATAACTTTTCATGATTGTTGAATCTCAGGTAAGTAATTTTATATATCAAAACGGCTATCAACAGTAAAAATTACTTCCCTGAGATCCCCTCTTTTTCTTCCTAAGGTTCTTCAGAATTTAACGTAGAAAAAGAAAATAAATTAATAAATTACTAAAGACAGTTATTTATAAATAGCAAGACTTTCTTACCTGAGACATAACTTTTCATGATTGTTGAATCTCAGGTAAGTAATTTTATATTTCAGAACGGCTATCATCAGTAAAAATTACTTACCTGAGAGCCCTTCTTTTTCCTCCTAGGGTGCTTCAGAATTTAACCTAGAAAAAGAAAATAAATTAATAAATTGTT
This sequence comes from Artemia sp. Qi Xiang Cuo, assembly GCF_049724085.1. NCBI lineage: Eukaryota > Metazoa > Arthropoda > Branchiopoda > Anostraca > Artemiidae > Artemia > Artemia sp. Qi Xiang Cuo. Next base: position 55,125,500 of record NC_142803.1, read on the forward strand.
GAAGACAGTTATTTATAAAAAGCAAGGCTTACTTACCTGAGACATAACTTTTCACGATTGTTGAATTTCAGGTAAGTAATTTTATATTTCAAAACGGCTATCATCATTAAAAATTACTTACCTGAGATCCCCTCTTTTTCCTCCAAGGGTGCTTCAGAATTTAACCTAGAAAATAATATTAATAAACTACTAAAGACAATTATTTTTAAATAGCAAGACTTACTTACCTTAGACATAACTTTTCATGATTGTTGAATCTTAAGTAAATAATTTTATATGTCAAAACAGCTATTATCAGTAAAAATTACTTACCTGAGATCCCTCTTTTTTCTTCCTAAGGTGCTTCAGAATTTAACCTAGAAAAGAAAATAAATTAATAAATTACTAAAGACAGCTATTTATAAGTAGCAAGACTTACCTGAGACATAACTTTTCAAGATTCTTGAATCTCAGGTAAGTAATTTTATATTTCAAAGCGGCTATCATCAGTAAAAACTACTTACCTGAGATCCCCTCTTTTTCCTCCTACGGTGCTTCATAGTTTAACCTAGAACAAGAAAATAAATTAATAAATTACTAAAGACAGTTATTTATAAATAGAAAGACTTACTTACCTGAGAAATAACTTTTCATGATTGTTGAATCTCAGGTAAGTAATTTTATATTTCAAAACGGCTATCATCTGTAAAAACTACTTACCTGAGATCCTCTCCTTTTCTTCCTAAGGTGCTTCAGAATTTAACCTAGAAAAGAAAATAAATTAATAAATTACTAAAGACAGTTATTTTTAAATAGCAAGACTTACTTACCTGAGACATAACCTTTCATGATTGTTGAATCTCAGGTAAGTAATTTTATATTTCAAATCAGCTATCATCAGTAAAAATTACTTACCTGAGATCTCCCTCTTTTTCCTCCTAGGGTGCTTCAGAATTTAACCTAGAAAAAGAAAATAAATTAATAAATTACTAAAGACAGTTATTTATAAAAAGCAAGACTTACTTACCTGAGACGTAACTTTTCATGATTGTTGAATCTCAGGTAAGTAATTTTATATTTTAAAACGACTATCATCATTAAAAATTACTTACCTTAGATCCCCTCTTTTTCCTCCTAGGGTGCTTCAGAATTTAACCTAGAAAAAAAATTAATCAATTACTAAAGACAGTTATTTATAAATAGCAAGACTTATAGCATGATTGTTGAATCTCAGGTAAGTAATTTTACGTATATTTCGAAGCGGCTGTCATCAGTAAAAACTACTTACCTGAGATCCCCTCTTTTTCCTCCTACGGTGCTTCAGAATTTAGCCTAGAAAAAGAAAATAAATTAATAAATTACTAAAGACAGTTATTTATAAATAGCAAGACATGCTTACCTGAGACATAACTTTTCATGATTGTTGAATCTCAGGTAAGTAATTTTATATTTCAGAACGGCTATCATCAGTAAAAATTACTTACCTGAGAGCCCTTCTTTTTCCTCCTAGGGTGCTTCAGACAGTTATTTATAAATAGCAAGACTTACTTACCTTAGACATAACTTTTCATGATTGTTGAATCTTAGGTAAGTAATTTTATATTTCAAAACAGCTATTATCAGTAAAAATTACTTACCTGAGATCCCCTCTTTTTCTTCCTAAGGTGCTTCTGAATTTAACCTAGAAAAGAAAATAAATTAATAAATTACTAAAGACAGCTATTTATAAGTAGCAAGACTTACTTAAGTAATTTTATGTTTCAAAGCGGCTATCATCAGTAAAAACTACTTACCTGAGATCCCCTCTTTTTCCTCCTACGGTACTTCATAGTTTAACCTAGAACAAGAAAATAAATTAATAAATTACTAAAGACAGTTATTCATAAATAGAAAAACTTACTTACCTGAGACATAACTTTTCATGATTGTTGAATCTCAGGTAAATAATTTTATATTTCAAAACAGCTATCATCTGTAAAAACTACTTACCTGAGATCCCCTCTTTTTCTTCCTAGGGTGCTTCAGAATTTAACCTAGAAGAGAAAATAAATTAATAAATTACTAAAGACAGTTATTTTTAAATAGCAAGACTTACTTACCTGAGACATAACCTTTCATGATTGTTGAATCTCAGGTAAGTAATCTTATATTTTAAAACGGCTATCATCAGTAAAAATTACTTACCTTAGATCCCCTCTTTTTCCTCCTAGGGTGCTTCAGAATTTAACCTAGAAAAAGAAAATAAATTAATAAATTACTAAAGTCAGTTATTTATAAAAAGCAAGGCTTACTTACCTGAGACATAACTTTTCATGATTGTTGAATCTCAGTTAAGTAATTTTATATTTAAAAACGGCTTTCATCAATAAAAATTACTTTCCTGAGATCCCCTATTTTTCATCCTAGGGTGCTTCAGAATTTAACCTAGAAAAATAAAATAAATTAATAAATCACTAAAGTCAGTTATTTATAAATAGCAAGACTTGCTTACCTGAGACATAACTTTTCATGATTGTTGAATCTCAGGTAAGTAATTTTATATATCAAAATGGCTATCATCAGTAAAAATTACTTTCCTGAGATCCCCTCTTTTCCTCCTAGGGTGCTTCAGAATTTAACCTAGAAAAAGAAAATAAATTAATAAATTACTAAAGACAGTTATTTATAAATAGCAAGACATGCTTACCTGAGACATAACTTTTCATGATTGTTGAATCTCAGGTAAGTAATTTTATATTTCAGAACGGCTATCATCAGTAAAAATTACTTACCTGAGAGCCCTTCTTTTTCCTCCTAGGGTGCTTCAGAATTTAACCTAGAAAAAGAAAATAAATTAATAAATTGCTGAAGACAGTTATTTATAAAAGCAAGGCTTACTTACTTGAGACATAACTTTTCATGATTGTTGAATCTCAGGTAAGTAATTTTATATTTCAAAACGGCTTTCATCATTAAAAATTACTTACCTGAGATCCCCTCTTTTTCATCCTAGGGTGCTTCAGAATTTAACCTAGAAAAAAAAAATTAATAAATAACTAAATACAGTTATTTTTAAATATCAAGACTTACTTACCGTAGACATAACTTTTCATGATTGTTGAATCTTAAGTAAATAATTTTATATGTCAAAACAGCTATTATCAGTAAAAATTACTTACCTGAGATCCCCTCTTTTTCTTCCTAAGGTGCTTCAGAATTTAACCTAGAAAAGAAAATAAATTAATAAATTACTAAAGACAGCTATTTATAAGTAGCAAGACTTACCTGAGACATAACTTTTCAAGATTCTTGAATCTCAGGTAAGTAATTTTATATTTCAAAGCGGCTATCATCAGTAAAAACTACTTACCTGAGATCCCCTCTTTTTCCTCCTACGGTGCTTCATAGTTTAACCTAGAACAAAAAAATAAATTAATAAATTACTAAAGACAGTTATTTATAAATAGAAAGACTTACTTACCCGAGACATGACTTTTCATGATTGTTGAATCTCAGGTAAGTAATTTTATATTCCAAAATGACTTTTATCAGTAAAAATTACTTACCTGAGATCCTCTCTTTTTGTTCCTAAGTTGCTTCTGAATTTAACCTAGAAAAAGAAAATAAATTAATAAAATACTAAAAACAGTTATTTATAAATAGAAAGACTTACATACCTAAGACATAACTTTTCATTAGTGTTGAATCTCAGGTAAGTAATTTTATATTTCAAAACGTCTTTTATCAATAAAAATTACTTTCCTGAGATCCCCTATTTCTCATCCTAGGGTGCTTCATAATTCAACCTAGAAAAAGAAAATAAATTAATAAATTACTAAAGACAGTTATTTACAAATAGAAAGACTTACTTACCTGAGACATAACTTTTCACGATTGTTGAATCTCAGGTAAGTAATTTTATATTTCAAAACGGCTATCATCATTAAACATTACTTACCTGAGATCCCCTCTTTTTCCTCCCAGGGTGCTTCAGAATTTAACCTAGAAAAAAAAATTAATAAATTACTAAAGACAGTTATTTATAAATAGCAAGACTTACTTACCTTAGACATAACTTTTCATGATTGTTGAATCTTAAGTAATAAATTTTATATGTCAAAACAGCTATTATCAGTAAAAATTACTTACCTGAGATCCCCTCTTTTTCTTCCTAAGGTGCTTCAGAATTTAACCTAGAAAAGAAAATAAATTAATAAATTACTAAAGACAGCTATTTATAAGTAGCAAGACTTACCTGAGACATAACTTTTCAAGATTCTTGAATCTCAGGTAAGTAATTTTATATTTCAAAGCGGCTATCATCAGTAAAAACTACTTACCTGAGATCCCCTCTTTTTCCTCCTACGGTGCTTCATAGTTTAACCTAGAACAAGAAAATAAATTAATAAATTACTAAAGACAGTTATTTATAAATAGAAAGACTTACTTACCTGAGACATAACTTTTCATGATTGTTGAATCTCAGGTAAGTAATTTTATATTTCAAAACGGCTATCATCTGTAAAAACTACTTACCTGAGATCCTCTCTTTTTCTTCCTAAGGTGCTTCAGAATTTAACCTAGAAAAGAAAATAAATTAATGAATTACTAAAGACAGTTATTTTTAAATAGCAAGACTTACTTACCTGAGACATAACCTTTCATGATTGTTGAATCTCAGGTAAGTAATTTTATATTTCAAAACGGCTTTCATCAATAAAAATTACTTACCTGAGATCCCCTCTTTTTCCTCCTAGGGTGCTTCAGAATTTAACCTAGAAAAAGAAAATAAATTAATAAATTACTAAAGACAGTTATTTATAAAAAGCAAGGCTTACTTACCTGAGACATAACTTTTCATGATTGTTGAATCTCAGGTAAGTAATTTTATATTTCAAAACGGCTATCATCATTAAACATTACTTACCTGAGATCCCCTCTTTTTCCTCCCAGGGTGCTTCAGAATTTAACCTAGAAAAAAAAAATAAATAAATTACTAAAGACAGTTATTTATAAATAGCAAGACTTACTTACCTTAGACATAACTTTTCATGATTGTTGAATCTTAAGTAATAAATTTTATATGTCAAAACGGCTATCATCTGTAAAAACTACTTACCTGAGATCCTCTCTTTTTCTTCCTAAGGTGCTTCAGAATTTAACCTAGAAAAGAAAATAAATTAATAAATTACTAAAGACAGTTATTTTTAAATAGCAAGACTTACTTACCTGAGACATAACCTTTCATGATTGTTGAATCTCAGGTAACTAATTTTATATTTCAAATCGGCTATCATCAGTAAAAATTACATACCTGAGATCCCCTCTTTTTCGTCCTAGGGTGCTTCAGAATTTAACCTAGAAAAAGAAAATAAATTAATAAATTACTAAAGACATTTATTTATAAAAAGCAAGGCTTACTTACCTGAGACATAACTTTTCATGATTGTTGAATCTCAGGTAAGTAATTTTATATTTTAAAACGGCTATCATCATTAAAAATTACTTACCTTAGATCCCCTCTTTTTCCTCCTAGGGTGCTTCAGAATTTAACCTAGAAAAAAAATTTTAATAAATTACTAAATACAGTTATTTATAAATAGCAAGACTTACTTACCTGAGACAACTATATCTTATTGTTGAATCTCAGGTAAGTAATTTCATATTTCAAAACGACTATGATCAGTAAAAATTACTTACCTGAGATCCCCTCTTTTTCCTCCTAGGGTGCTTCAGAATTTAGCCCAGAAAAAGAAAATAAATTTATAAATTACTAAAGACAGTTATTCATAAACAGCAAGACTTGCTTACCTGAGACATAACTTTTCATTATTGTTGAATATTATGTAAGTAGTTTTATATCTCAAAACGGCTTTCGTCAATAAAAATTACTTTCCTGAGAGCCCCTATTTTTCATCCTAGGGTGCTTCATAATTCAATCTAGAAAAAGAAAATAAATTAATAAATTGTTGAAGACAGTTATTTATAAAAAGCAAGGCTTACTTACCTGAGACATAACTTTTCACGATTGTTGAATCTCAGGTAAGTAATTTTATATTTCAAAACGGCTTTCATCAGTAAAAATTACTTACCTGAGATCCGCTCTTTTTCCTCCTAGGTTGCTTCATAATTTAACCTTGAAAAAAAAAATAAATTACTAAAGACTGTTATTTATAAATAGCAAGACTTACTTACCTGAGACATAACTTTTCATGATTGTTGAATCTTAGGTATGTAATTTTATATTTCAAAACGGCTATTATCAGTAAAAATTACTTACCTGAGATCCCCTCTTTTTCTTCCTAAGGTGCTTCTGAATTTAACCTAGAAAAGAAAATAAATTAATAAATTACTAAAGACAGTTATTTATAAATAGCAAGACTTACTTACCTGAGACATAACTTTTCAAGATTATTGAATCTCAGGTAAGTAATTTTATATTTCAAAGCGGCTATCATCAGTAAAAACTACTTACCTGAGATCCCCTCTTTTTCCTCCTACGGTGCTTCATAGTTTAACCTAGAACAAGAAAATAAATTAATAAATTACTAAAGACAGTTATTCATAAATAGAAAAACTTACTTACCTGAGACGTAACTATTCATGATTGTTGAATCTCAGGTAAATAATTTTATATTTCAAAACAGCTATCATCTGTAAAAACTACTTACCTGAGATCCCCTCTTTTTCTTCCTAGGGTGCTTCAGAATTTAACCTAGAAGAGAAAATAAATTAATAAATTACTAAAGACAGTTATTTTTAAATAGCAAGACTTACTTACCTGAGACATAACCTTTCATGATTGTTGAATCTCAGGTAAGTAATCTTATATTTTAAAACGGCTATCATCAGTAAAAATTACTTAACTTAGATCCCCTCTTTTTCCTCCTAGGGTGCTTCAGAATTTAACCTAGAAAAAAAAAAATATTAATAAATTACTAAAGACAGTTATTTATAAATGGCAAGACTTACTTACCTGAGACATAACTTTTCATGATTGTTGAATCTCAGGTAAATAATTTTATATTTCAAAACGGCAATCATCAGTAAAACTTACTTTCCTGAGATCCCATCTTTTTCCTCCTAGGGTGCTTCAGAATTTAGCCTAGAAGAGAAAATAAATTAATAAATTACTAAAGACAGTTATTTATAAAATAGCAAGGCTTACTTACCTGAGACATAACTTTTCATGATTGTTGAATCTCAGGTAAGTAATTTTATATTTCAAAACGGCTATCATCAGTAAAAATTACTTACCTGAGATCCCCTCTTTTTCCTCCTAGGGTGCTTCAGTTAATCTAGAAAAAAAAAATTTAATAAATTACTAAAGACAGTTATTTATAAATGGCAAGACTTACTTACCTGAGACATAACTTTTCATGATTGTTGAATCTCAGGTAAATAATTTATGTTTCAAAACGGCAATCATCAGTAAAACTTACTTTCCTGAGATCCCATCTTTTTCCTCCTAGGGTGCTTCAGAATTTAACCTAGAAAAAGAAAATAAATTAATAAATTGCTAAAGACAGTTATTTATAAATAGCAAGACTTGCTTACCTGAGACATAACTTTTCATGATTGTTGAAGCTCATGTAAGTAATTTTATATTTCAAAACGGCTTTCATCAGTAAAAATTACTTTCCTGAGATCTCCTCTTTTTCTTCCTAAGGTGCTTTAGAATTTAACCTAGAAAAGAAAATAAATTAATAAATTACTAAAGACAGTTATTTATAAATAGCAAGACTTACTTACCTGAGACATAACTTTTCATGATTGTTGAATCTCAGGTAAGTAATTTTATATTTCAAAACGGCTATCATCAGTAAAAATTACTTACTTGAGATCCTCTCTTGTTTCCTCCTAGGATGCTTCAGAATTTAACCTACAAAAAGAAAATAAATTAATAAATTACTAAAGATAGTTATTTATAAATAGCAAAGCTTGCTTACCTGAGACAAGACTTCTCATGATTGTTGAATCTTATGTACATGATTTTATATTTCAAAACGACTATCGTCAGTAAAAATTACTTACCTGAGATCCGCTCTTTTTCCTCCTATGATGCTTCAGAATTTAACCTAGAAAAAGAAAATAAATTACTAAAGACAGTTATTTATAAATGGCAAGACTTACTTAGCTGAGACATAACTTTTCATGATTGTTGAATCTCATGTAAGTAATTTTATATTTCAAAACGGCATTCATCAGTAAAAATTACTTTCCTGAGATCCCTTCTTTTCTTCCTAAGGTGCTTCAGAATTTAACCTAGAAAAGAAAATAAATTAATAAATTACTAAAGACAGCTATTTATAAATAGCAAGACTTACTTACCTGAGAGATAACTTTTCATGATTGTTGAAGCTCACGTAAGTAATTTTATATTTCAAAACGGCATTCATCAGTAAAAATTACTTACCTGTTATCCCCTCTTTTTCTTCCTAAGGTGTTTCAGAATTTAACCTAGAAAAGAAAATAAATTAATAAATTACTAAAGACAGTTCTTTATAAATGGCACGACTTACTTACCTGAGACATAAATTTTCATGATTGTTGAATCTCATATAAGTAATTTTATATTTCAAAACGGATATCATCAGTAAAAATTACTTACCTGAGATGCCCTCTTTTTCTTCCTAGGGTTCTTCAGGATTTAGCCTAGAAAAAGAAAATAAATTAATAAAGTAATAAATACAGTTATTTATATAAAGATCAGTAAAATTACTTACCTGAGATCCACTTTTCATGATTGTTGAATCTCATATAAGTAATTTTATATTTCAAAACGGCTTTCATTAGTAAAAATTACTTACAAAATTTTTTTGAGATCCCCTCTTTTTCCTCCTGGGGTGCTTCAGAATTTAAGCTAGAAAAAGAAAATAAATTAATAAATTACTAAAGACAGTTATTTATAAATAGCAAGACTTGCTTACCTGAGACAACACTTTTCATGATTGTTGTATATCAGGTACGTGGTTTTATATCTCAAAACGAATATCGTCAATAAAAATTACTTTCCTGAGATCCCCTCGTTTTCATCCTTGGGTGCTTCATAATTTTACCTAGAAAAAGAAAATAAATTAATAAATTTCTAAAGACATTTATTTATAAATAGCAAGACTTACTTACCTGAGATATAACTTTTCATGATTGTTGAATCTCAGGTAAGTAATTTATATTTAGAAACGGCTATCATCAGTAAAAATTACTTACCTGAGATCCCCCATTTTTCCTCCTAGGGTGCTTCAGAATTTAACCGAGAAAAAGAAAATAAATTAATAAATTACTAAAGACAGTTATTTATAAATAGCAAGACTTGCTTACCTGAGACATAACTTTTCATGATTGTTGAATCTTATGTAAGTAATTTATATTTCAAAACGGCTTTCATCAGTAAAAATTAGTTTCCTGAGATCCCCTCTTTTTCCTCCTAGGGTGCTTCAGAATTTAACCTTGAAAAAGAAAATAAATTAATAAATTTCTAAAGGCAGTTATTTATAAAAAGCAATGCTTACTTACCTGAGACATAACTTTTCATGATTGTTGAATCTCAGGTAAGTAATTTTATATATCAAAATGGCTATCATCAGTAAAAATTACTTACCTGAGATCCCCTCTTTTTCCTCCTTGGGTGCTTCAGAATTTAACCTAGAAAAAGAAAATAAATTACTAAAGACAGTTATTTATAAATAGAAAGATATACTTACCTGAGACATAACTTTTCATGATTGTTGAATCTCAGGTAAGTAATTTTATATTTCAGAACGGCTATCATCAGTAAAAATTACTTACCTGAGAGCCCTTCTTTTTCCTCCTAGGGTGCTTCAGAATTTAACCTAGAAAAAGAAAATAAATTAATAAATTGTTGAAGACAGTTATTTATAAAAAGCAAGGCTTACTTACCTGAGACATAACTTTTCACGATTGTTGAATCTCAGGTAAGTAATTTTATATTTCAAAACGGCTATCATCATTAAAAATTACTTACCTGAGATCCCCTCTTTTTCCTCCCAGGGTGCTTCAGAATTTAACCTAGAAAAAAAAATTAATAAATTACTAAAGACAGTTATTTTTAAATAGCAAGACTTACTTACCTTAGACATAACTTTTCATGATTGTTGAATCTTAAGTAAATAATTTTATATGTCAAAACGGCTATCATCAGTAAAAATTACTTACCTGAGATCCCCTCTTTTTCTTCCTAAGGTGCTTCTGAATTTAACCTAGAAAAAGAAAATAAATTAATAAATTACTAAAGACAGTTATTTATAAATAGCAAGACTTACTTACCTGAGACATAACTTTTCATGATTCTTGAATCTCAGGTAAGTAATTTTACGTATATTTCGAAGCGGCTGTCATCAGTAAAAACTACTTACCTGAGATCCCCTCTTTTTCCTCCTACGGTGCTTCATAGTTTAACCTAGAACAAGAAAATAAATTAATAAATTACTAAAGACAGTTATTTATAAATAGAAAGACTTACTTACCTGAGAAATAACTTTTCATGATTGTTGAATCTCAGGTAAGTAGTTTTATATTTCAAAACGACTATCGTCAGCAAAAATTACTTACCTGAGATCCTCACTTTATCTTCCTAAGGTGCTTCAGAATTTAACCTAGAAAAGAAAATAAATTAATAAATTACTAAAGACAGTTATTTATAAATAGCAAGACTTACTTACCTGAGACATAACTTTTCATGATTGTTGAATCTCAGGTAAGTAATTTTATATTTCAAAACAGCTATCATCAGTAAAAATTACTTTCCTGAGATCTCCTCTTTTTCCTCCTAGGGTGCTTCAGAATTTAACCTAGAAAAAAAAATAAATTAATAAATTACTAAGGACAGTTATTTATAAAAAGCAAGGCTTACTTACCCGAGACATAACTTTTCATGATTGTTGAATCTCAGGTAAGTAATTTTGTATTTTAAAACGGCTATCATCATTAAAAATTACTTACCTTAGATCCCCTCTTTTTCCTCCTAGGGTGCTTCAGAATTTAACCTAGAAAAAAAAAAATTTAATAAATTACTAAAGACAGTTATTTATAAATAGCAAGACTTACTTACCTGAGACATAGCTTTTCTTGATTGTTGAATCTCAGGTAAGTATTTTTATATTTGAAAACGGATTTCATCAGTAAAAATTACTTTCCTGAGATCCCCTATTTTTTTTCCTAAGGTGCTTTAGAGTGTAACCCGGAAAAGCAAAATAAATTTTTACATTAATAAAGACTATTATTCACAAACGTCACGACTTACTTATTAAAGACACACTTTTCCATGGTTTTTTAATCTTATGTGAGCAATTTAATATTTGAAAACGGCTTCTATCAATAAAAAATAATTTACTGAGATCCCCTATTTTTAATCCTAGGGTGCTTCAGAATTTAACCTAGAAAAAGAAAATAAATTGATAAATTGCTGAAGACAGTTATTTATAAAAAGCAAGGCTTACTTACCTGAGACATAACTTTTCACGATTGTTGAATCTCAGGTAAGTAATTTTATATTTCAAAACGGCTATCATCATTAAAAATTACTTACCTGAGATCCCCTCTTTTTCCTCCTAGGGTTCTTCAGAATTTAACCTTGAAAAAAAAAATTAATTACTAAAGACAGTTATTTATAAATAGCAAGACTTACTTACCTTAGACATAACTTTTCATGATTGTTGAATCTTAGGTAAGTAATTTTATATGTCAAAACAGCTATCATCAGTAAAAACTACTTACCTGAGATCCCCTCTTTTTCCTCCTACGGTACTTCATAGTTTAACCTAGAACAAGAAAATAAATTAATAAATTACTAAAGACAGTTATTCATAAATAGAAAAACTTACTTACCTAAGACGTAACCTTTCATGATTATTGAATCTCAGGTAAGTAATCTTATATTTTAAAACGACTATCATCAGCAACAATCACTTACCTGAGATCCCCTCTTTTTCCTCCTAGGGTGCTTCAGAATTTAACCTAGAAAAAAAATTTAATAAATTACTAAAGACAGTTATTTATAAATGGCAAGACTTACTTACCTGAGACATAACTTTTCATGATTGTGGAATTTCATGTAAGTAATTTTATATTTCAAAACGGCTATCATCAGCAAAGATTACTATCCTAAGATTTTCTATTTATCCTCCTAAGGTGCTTCAGAATTTAACCTAGAAAAGAAAATAAATTAATAAATTACTAAAGACAGTTATTTATAAAAAGCAAGGCTTACTTATCTGAGACATAACTTTTCATGATTGTTGAATCTCATGTAAGTAATTTTATATTTCAAAACGGCTTTCATCATTAAAAATTACTTACCTGAGATCCCCTCTTTTTCCTCCTAGGGTTCTTCAGAATTTAACCTTGAAAAAAAAAATTAATTACTAAAGACAGTTATTTATAAATAGCAAGACTTACTTACCTTAGACATAACTTTTCATGATTGTTGAATCTTAGGTAAGTAATTTTATATGTCAAAACAGCTATTATCAGTAAAAATTACTTACCTGAGATCCCCTCTTTTTATTCCTAAGGTGCTTCAGAATTTAACCTAGAAAAGAAAATAAATTAATAAATTACTAAAGACAGCTATTTATAAGTAGCAAGACTTACTTACCTGAGACATAACTTTTCAAGATTCTTGAATCTCAGGTAAGTAATTTTATATTTCAAAGCGGCTATCATTAGTAAAAACTACTTACCTGAGATCCCCTCTTTTTCCTCCTACGGTACTTCATAGTTTAACCTAGAACAAGAAAATAAATTAATAAATTACTAAAGACAGTTATTCATAAATAGAAAAACTTACTTACCTGAGACATAACTTTTCATGATTGTTGAATCTCAGGTAAGTAATTTTATATTTCAAAACAGCTATCATCTGTAAAAACTACTTACCTGAGATCCCCTCTTTTTCTTCCTAGGGTGCTTCAGAATTTAACCTAGAAGAGAAAATAAATTAATAAATTACTAAAGACAGTTATTTTTAAATAGCAAGACTTACTTTCCTGAGACATAACCTTTCATGATTGTTGAATCTCAGGTAAGTAATTTTATATTTTCAAACGACTATCATCAGCAACAATTACTTACCTGAGATCCCGTCTTTTTCCTCCTAGGGTGCTTCAGTTAATCTAGAAAAAAATTTAATAAATTACTAAAGACAGTTATTTATAAATGGCAAAACTAACTTACCTGAGACATAACTATTCATGATTGTTGAATCTCAGGTAAATAAATTTATATTTAAAAACGGCAACCATCAGCAAAAATTACTTACCTGAGATCTCCTCTTTTTCTTCCTAGGGTGCTTCAGAATTTAACCTAGAAGAGAAAATAAATTAATAAATTACTAAAGACATTTATTTATAAAAAGCAAGGCTTACTTATCTGAGACATAACTTTTCATGATTATTGAATCTCAGGTAAGTAATTTTATATTTTAAAACGACTATCATCAGCAAAAATTACTTACCTTAGATCCCCTCTTTTTCCTCCTAGGGTGCTTCAGAATTTAACCTAGAAAAAAAAAATTTAATAAATTACTAAAGACAGTTATTTATAAATAGCAAGACTTACTTACCTGAGACACAACTTTTCATGATTGTTGAATCTCAGGTAAGTAATTTTATATTTCAAAACGGCTATCATCAGTAAAAACTACTTACCTGAGAGCCCCTCTTTTTCCTCCTAGGGTGCTTCAGAATTTAACCTAGAAAAAAATTTAATAAATTACTAAAGACAGTTATTTATAAATGGCAAGACTTACATACCTGAGACGTAACTTTTCATGATTGTGGAATTTCAGGTAAGTAATTTTATATTTAATAACGACTAACATCAGCAAAGATTACTATCCCAAGATTCTCTCTTTATCCCCCTAAGGTGCTTCTGAATTTAACCTAGAAAAGAAAATAAATTAATAAATTACTAAAGACAGTTATTTATAAAAAGCAAGGCTTACTTATCTGAGACATAACTTTTCATGATTGTTGAATCTCAGGTAAGTAATTTTATATTTTAAAACGACTATCATCAGCAAAAATTACTTACCTTAGATCCCCTCTTTTTCCTCCTAGGGTGCTTCAGAATTTAACCTAGAAAAAAAAAATTTAATAAATTACTAAAGACAGTTATTTATTAATATCAAGACTTGCTTATCTGAAACATAATTTTTCTTAATTGTTGAATCTCATGGGAGTAATTTTATATTTCAAAACGGGTACCATCAGTAAAAATTAATTTCCTGAGATCCCCTATTTTTCCTCTTTGGGTGCTTCAGTTAATCTAGAAATTAATAAATTACTAAAGACAGTTATTTATAAATGGCAAGACTTACTTACCTGAGACATAACTTTTCATGATTGTGGAATTTCAGGTAAGTAATTTTATATTTCAAAACGGCTATCATCAGCAAAGATTAATATCCTAAGATTCTCTATTTATCCTCCTAAGGTGCTTCTGAATTTAACCTAGAAGGGAAAATAAATTAATAAATTACTAAAGACAGTTATTTATAAATAGCAAGGCTTACTTATCTGAGACATAACTTTTCATGATTGTTGAATCTCAGGTAAGTAATTTTATATTTACAAACGACTATCATCAGCAACAATTACTTACCTTAGATCCCCTCTTTTTCCTCCTAGGGTGCTTCAGAATTTAACCTAGAAAAAAAAATTTTATAAATTACTAAATACAGTTATTTATAAATGGCAAGACTTACTCACCTGAGACATAACTTTTCTTTATTGTTGAATCTCAGGTAAGTAATTTTGTATTTCAAAACGGCTTTCATCAATAAAAATTACTTTCCTGAGATCCCCTCTTTTTCCTCCTATGGTGCTTCAGAATTTAATCTAGAAAAAGAAAATAAATTAATAAATTGCTGAAGACAGTTATTTATAAAAAGCAAGGCTTACTTACCTGAGACATAACTTTTCACGATTGTTGAATCTCAGGTGAGTAATTTTATATTTCAAAACGGCTATCATCATTAAAAATTACTTACCTGAGATCCCCTCTTTTTCCTCCTAGGGTCCTTCAGAATTTAACCTTGAAAAAAAAAAAAAATTAATAAAGACAGTTATTTATAAATAGCAAGACTTACTTACCTTAGACATAACTTTTCATGATTGTTGAATCTTAGGTAAGTAATTTTATATGCCAAAACAGCTATCATCAGTA
Organism: Artemia sp. Qi Xiang Cuo; assembly: GCF_049724085.1. Taxonomy (NCBI): domain Eukaryota; kingdom Metazoa; phylum Arthropoda; class Branchiopoda; order Anostraca; family Artemiidae; genus Artemia; species Artemia sp. Qi Xiang Cuo. The sequence continues at coordinate 55,140,644 of NC_142803.1, forward strand.
AAAATTACTTACCTGAGATCCCCTCTTTTTCTTCCTAAGGTGCTTCTGAATTTAACCTAGAAAAGAAAATAAATTAATAAATTACTAAAGACAGTTATTTATAAATAGCAAGACTTACTTACCTGAGACATAACTTTTCAAGATTATTGAATCTCAGGTAAGTAATTTTATATTTCAAAGCGGCTATCATCAGTAAAAACTACTTACCTGAGATCCCCTCTTTTTCCTCCTACGGTACTTCATAGTTTTAACCTAGAACAAGAAAATAAATTAATAAATTACTAAAGAAAGTTTTTTATAAATAGAAAGACTTACTTACCTGAGACATAACCTTTCATGATTGTTGAATCTCAGGTAAGTAATTTTATATTTCAAAACGGCTAATATCAATAAAAATTTAACCTAGAATTTAACCTAGAAAAAGAAAATAAATTAATAAATTACGTACTAAAGTCAGTTATTTTAAAATAGCAACTTACTAATTTACTACGGATCGTTCGAGAAATTACGCCAAAGTTTGACTGTTTGTACTAATTCCTTAAAAACGCACCGCTGAAAGAAAGGCCTTTAATCGGAATAACAAGCTAATTTAAAGTACTAAAAAGCTTTAGCGTAATTAGAGAGGGATTGATGAGGGGAAGCCCCCCCTTCATAAATGGAATAGTTTCTGTTTGTTTCAAGTTTTAATGTTGCTCCTTGCTTTCTGTCGAAAAACTTTTTTTCTTTTTTTAATTAATCTAGGCACTTATTTTCAAAAAGCAAAACTTTCTGACCTAGGATTCAACTTTAGCCTTTAATGGTGTCTTGAAAATGAACCTAGAAATATAAAAATAAAATTAACCAAATACTAAACACGCTTATTTTTAAATAGCAAAACATATTCCACTTTTTTCTCCAATGGTGCCTCGGAAATGAACTTGGAAAATAAAATAAATTAATAAGTGCTAAAAACAGTTATTTTTCATAGGCTTGGAGAGAACAATTTTTTCGACGTAATTGAAATCTCTGGAAATTGTGTCTTTGAGGATGACACCCCCCTCCCACAGCCCTCAGGGCAAGGATTGTAAGTTATGCCCTGGGGCATATAAGTTTTTTATAAAAAGCGTTGTAATAGAAGCTTCAAAAATGGCTCTTTCGACTTGAAAATGAAAGGGCTAGTGCTCTTTTTAATAGTCGAAAGTGATTGGAGGGCAACTGACCCCCCTCTCACGCCCACCTTTTCCCCAAACACATCCAATCCATATTTTGAGATGACCATTTTGTTCAACGTAGTTTAAAGTTTATGAAGTTAGGTCTTTGAGGATGATAACACCCCACAATCCCCGGGGCAAGGGTCGTAAGCTATGCCCTGAGGGAATATAGGGTTTTTGTAGAAAGTGTTGTCGTAGAAACTTCAAAAAGGGCTCATTCGATTGGAAATTGAATGGGCTAGTGCCATTTTTAATAGTCGAAAGTGATTGGAGGGTAATGTTCCCCCCTCTCACGATCACCATTTCCCCAAACACATCCAATCAAAATTTTGAGATAACCATTTCGTTCAAAATAGTTGAGAGTTCTGGAAATTATGTCTATGAGGGCGACAACCCCCCCCCCCACGCTTCTCAGGGCAAGGGTTTTAAGTTATGCCCAGGGGGCATATAAGGTTTTTAAAGATGGCTTTGTGGTAGAAACTTCAAAAATGGATCAATCTTTTAGAATTTGAAAGAGCTAGTGCCCTTTTTAAAAGCCGAAAGTGATTGGAGGGCAACTAACCCCCCTCTCGTGCCCACCATTTCCCCAAACACATCCAATCAAAATTATGAGATAGTCATTTTTTTCAACGTATTTGAAAGTTGTGGAAATGAGGTCTTTGAGGATAACAACCTCTCCCCCCTCCCCAGAGCCCTAAGGGCTAGGGTTGTAGAGTGATTGAAAGGCAACTAACTAACCCCTTCTTACGCCCACCATTTCCCCAAATACATCCAATCAGAATTTTGAGATAACCATTTTGTTCAACGTAGGTTAAAGGTCTGAAAATTGATTCTTTAAGGATGACACCCCCCATCCACAACCCTCATGGCAAGGGTTTCAAGTTATGCCCTGGGGGCATATAAGGTTTTTATAGAAAGCACTGTCGTAGAAACTTCAAAAAGGGCTCATTCGACTGGAAATTGAAAGGGCTAGTACCATTTTTAATGGTCGAAAGTGATTGAAGGGCAACTATCCCCCCTCTCACGCCCACCATTTCCCCGAAAGCATTCAATCAAAGTTTTGAAAATCTTGTGAGAAGCGATGGAGGGCGAATGCCGCCCCACGCCCATCATTTCCCCAAACACTTCCGATCAACATTTTTATATAGCTATTTGGTTGAACGTAGTTAAAGGGTCTAGAAATATTGAGTATGATACCCCCCCCCCTTCCTTCCACAGCCCGCAGGGCTAGGATTGTAAGTTATGCCCTGGGGGCATATAAGGTTTTTAGAGAAAGGATTATTGTAGAAACTTCAAAAAGGACTCACTCAATTGGAAATTGAAAGGACTATTGCCCTTTTTATTAGTCGAAATTATTCGGAGGGATAATCTCCTCCCCACGCCCATCATTTCCCCAAACATTTACGATCAACATTTTGATATTGCCATTTTCTTCGTCATTGTTGTAAGGTATGGAAATTATGTCTTTGAGGATGACAACCCTCACTCCATAGCCCTCAGGGCAAAGGTCGTAAGTTATGCCCTTGGGGCATATAAGGTTTTTATAGAAACTTTTGTTGTAGACGCTTCAAAAAGGGTTGATTCTATTGGAAATTGAGAGGACTAGGGCCTTTTTTATTAGTCGAAAGTGATCAGAGGGCAAATGCCCTTCCCCCGCTCCCGTCATTTCCCAAAACACTTCCAATCAAAATTTGAGATAGCCATTTTGTTCAACGTATTTGAAAGGTCTGGAAATTATGTCTGAAGATAACAAATCCTCCAAGCCCTCAGGGCAAGGGTTGTAAGACATGCCCTGGGGGCATATAAGGTTTTTATTGAAAGCATGGTCATATAAACTTCGGAGGGGGCTCATTGGATTGATAATCAGACGCTCTAATGCTCTTTTTAAGATTCAACGTGATCGGAGGGCAGCTATCCCCCTCCACACACACAAGTCGTATATTCACAAAATCCATCTAATAGAAATTTTGAGACAGCTATTCTATTCTAAATAGTGTAAATATCATATCACAAGGCTTTTGGAGTTGAAACAAATCGTGGAGATTACTAGCAAGGGTTGTAAGTTATGCCCAGGGGGTATTTAAGCCTCTCATGGAAGGGACGGTTTGTTTAACTTTAGAAGAGGCTCAGTCTTTCTCCTTGAAAAAGACTATGTCAATATAAAAAAAACAGAAAATAATTTAAAAAACTTTTTCCACAAAATAAGTTTTTCAAAAGAAAGGAAAGAACTCCATTAGACCAAAAATGAAAAAAATACAATCAAATAAACTATCAAGCATACAACTACCACAAATCAATATCAATAAATAAATGAAACACAAAACAAACAGAAATTAAAATAAATACCAGAGTCAAACTCAAAACAAGTAGAAATTAATATGAGTAGGTTCTAAACCACTATGCTTTCTAAAAGCCAGAATATAATTTGTACTTTAGTGAAAAATTCTTTTAAATGTTTTCATTTTCATAACTTTAAGAAATCAAAAATTAATTATGGGTTAAATTATAAAATTCAGCATATGTATATTAAACTGACAATGCCCATTTCTTCCAGTAAATTCATTTGATTTTTTTTTACTTTAATGGAGTTCGATATTTTTTTTTACTTTAGTGGTTTAATGGAGTTCTTTACTTTTTTTTGAAAAACTAATATCGTTGAAAAAGTTTCTTTACTTAATTAATAAAAAAAATTAATTTATTTATTTTAACTTATTTAATTAATTTAATTATTTTAATTAATTTATTTTAATTAATTAATTAAAACTAATCTTGTGGAAGAAGTTTCTTTAATTAATTAGTATCAAAACGTACTTACCTGAGATTCCAGTTCTTCCTGTAATGCTGCCTGGGAAAAGAACCTAGTAAAGAAACTTAAACAGTTCTTGGTAACGGACTTAAAGTAAGGAGCGACTCGGCCCAACAGTAACTCACATTCGGTAAAAAGGAATTTTGATAACAGTTAATACATAAATAGAATTGGTTTTTAATGCGTATTTCAAACTTACAAAATTTATTGAGTTTATGGTTAACCATCAAAAAGTACGAGTGTGAGAAAATTGCCCGTTTTTCGAAAAAGGGAAACACCCCCAAAAAGTCAAGGGGTCTTAATGAAAGTCAAACTAAAAGATTTAGCATATAAGAGAACCCTACTGTAGAGATTTTAACCTCCTCTATACAAAAATGTGGATTTTTTCTTCAGGACACAACTTAGAAAAATATAAATAAAACTAACCAAATACTAAAGATACTTATAGCAAAATATACTTACCTGAGATTCATCTTTTTACTCCAACGGTGCCTCAAAAAACAACAAAGAAAATGAAATGTTAAATCATTCTAATCCACAAGAAAATCTACTTAAATATAAAAATTGTCTTACCTTAGATCAAAATTTTTTATGTTGCATTAAAAAAGGACTTTAAAAAGGAAAAATAAACAAAAACTTAGTCAAATACACAGGAAAGTCGTTTTTAAATAGTCAAAAGTTACTTACATGAGATCCAGTAACACTTTTTTCTTTTTGTTTTACAGATCTTTCTTCTAAAATCTTTAAGAGACTACGTATTACTAAAATAAACCAATTACTAAAGACGCTTATTTTTAAATAGCAGAACTTACTTACCTGAGATTCAAACTTTTTCCTCCAATGGTCCCTCGAAAAATAACAAGGAACAAGAAATGATGAATTATTGTATGACACAAAAATCTCCTTAAATAGAAAAGTTGGCTTTCCTAGACCCAAATTTTTATGTTGCAATGAATAAACAAGATAAGATAAGTCAAATACACAAGAAAGTCGTCCCCAAATGGTCAAAAGTAATTTACATGAGATCCAGCGACACTTTTTTAATTTTATTCTACATATCTTTCTTCTAAAATCTTTGAGAAACTACTAGAGTACTTACTTTGTGTTTGAATATATACTCAAAATAACGTCACCTTTTGTTGTTGTTTGGCGTCATGAGAACCATGTTTGTAAATCAGGTTTTTGATTAAAAGGAATTCAGAAAAACAAAAATACAATGAACCAATTAATAAAGACGCTAATTTCTAAATAGCATAACTTACTTACCTGAGATTCAACTTTTTCCTCCAATTATCCCTCGAAAAATAACAAAGAAAAAGAAATAATAAATTATTCTAAAACGCAAGAAAATCTCCTTAAATAGAAAAATTGGCTTACCTTAAATCGAAATTTTTCATGTTGTATTGAAAAAGGACCTAGAAGAAAATCGTCCTTATATAGACAAAAGTTACTTTCATGAGATCCAGTGACCCTTTTTTCTTTCTATTCTGCATATCTTTCTTCTAAAAGGTTTGAGAAACTAACAGAGTAATTGCATTATATTTTAATATATACTCAAAATGACGTCACCTTTTTTGTTGCATGACGTCACGATAACAGTGCTTGTAATTAGGTTGTTTGATTAAAAAGAAGCTAGAAAAATTAAAATAAAATGAACCAATTACTAAAGACACTTATTTTTAAATAGCAGAACTTGCTTGCCTGAGATTAAAGTTTTCCTCCAAGGGTGCCTCGAAAAATAAGAAAGAAAACGAAACGATAAATAATTCTAATATACAGGAAAATCTCCTTAATTAGATAAATTGGCTTACCTTAGATGCAACTTTTTCATGCTGCATTTAAAAAGGACCTGGAAAAATAAACAAAAACTTAGTCAAATACACAGGAAAGTCGTTCTTAAATAGTCAAAAGTTACTTACATGAGATCCAGCACTTTTTTCTTTTTATTTTACATATCTTTCTTCTAAAATCTTTAAGAAACTACGAATTACTAAAATAAACTAATTACTAAAGACGCTTATTTTTAAACAGCAGAACTTACTTACCTGAGATTCAACTTTTTCCTCCAATGGTGCCTCGAAAAATAACAAAGAACCAGAAATGATGAATTATTGTATGACACAAAAAATCTCCTTAAATAGAAAAGTTGGCTTTCCTAGACCCAAATTTTTATGTTGCAATGAATAAACAAGATAAGATAAGTCAAATACACAAGAAAGTCGTCCTCAAATGGTGAAAAGTAATTTACATGAGATCCAGCGACACTTTTTTAATTTTATTCTACATATCTTTCTTCTAAAATCTTTGAGAAACTACTAGAGTACTTACTTTGTGTTTGAATATATACTCAAAATAACGTCACCTTTTGTTGTTGTTTGGCGTCATGAGAACCATGTTTGTAAATCAGGTTTTTGATTAAAAGGAATTCAGAAAAACAAAAATACAATGAACCAATTAATAAATACGCTAATTTCTAAATAGCATAACTTACTTACCTGAGATTCAACTTTTTCCTCCAATTATCCCTCGAAAAATAACAAAGAAAAAGAAATAATAAATTATTCTAAAACGCAAGAAAATCTCCTTAAATAGAAAAATTGGCTTACCTTAAATCGAAATTTTTCATGTTGTATTGAAAAAGGACCTAGAAGAAAATCGTCCTTATATAGACAAAAGTTACTTTCATGAGATCCAGTGACCCTTTTTTCTTTCTATTCTGCATATCTTTCTTCTAAAAGGTTTGAGAAACTAACAGAGTAATTGCATTATATTTTAATATATACTCAAAATGACGTCACCTTTTTTGTTGCATGACGTCACGATAACAGTGCTTGTAATTAGGTTGTTTGATTAAAAAGAAGCTAGAAAAATTAAAATAAAATGAACCAATTACTAAAGACACTTATTTTTAAATAGCAGAACTTGCTTGCCTGAGATTAAAGTTTTCCTCCAAGGGTGCCTCGAAAAATAAGAAAGAAAACGAAACGATAAATAATTCTAATATACAGGAAAATCTCCTTAATTAGATAAATTGGCTTACCTTAGATGCAACTTTTTCATGCTGCATTTAAAAAGGACCTGGAAAAATAAACAAAAACTTAGTCAAATACACAGGAAAGTCGTTCTTAAATAGTCAAAAGTTACTTGCATGAGATCCAGCACTTTTTTCTTTTTATTTTACATATCTTTCTTCTAAAATCTTTAAGAAACTACGAATTACTAAAATAAACTAATTACTAAAGACGCTTATTTTTAAACAGCAGAACTTACTTACCTGAGATTCAACTTTTTCCTCCAATGGTGCCTCGAAAAATAACAAAGAAAAAGAAATGATAAATTACGCGAATACGCAAGAAAATCTCCTAAAATAGAAAAATTGGCTTACCAAATTTTTCATGTTGCATTGAAAAAGGACCTAGAAGAAAGTCGTCCTTATATAGTCTAAAGTTACTCCCATGAGATCCAGTGACACTTTTTTTTGTCTTTTTATTCTGTATATCTTTCTTCTAAAATGTTTGAGAAACTAACAGAGTCATTGCATTATATTCTAATATATACTCAAAATGACGTCACCTTTTTTGTTGTATGACGTCACGAGAACAATGCTTGTAATTAGGTTTTTTGATTAAAAAGAAGCTAGAAAAATTAAAATAAAATGAACCAATTACTAAAGACACTTATTTTTCAATAGCAGAACTTGCTTGCCTGAGATTAAAGTTTTCCTCCAATGGTGCCTCGAAAAATAATAAAGAAAAAGAAACAATAATTTATTCTAATATACAGGAAAATCTCCTTAATTAGATAAATTGGTTTACCTTAGATGCAACTTTTTCATGTTGCATTGAAAAAGGACCTGGAAAAATAAACAAAAACTTAGTCAAATACACAGGAAAAGCTTACTAAATAGCAAAAATATTAAAATAGCAAAAGCTTACTTACTCAACCTTTTCCTCAAACCGTACCTCGAAAAAGAACCTAGAAAAGAAAATAAATTAATATAATACTAAAAAGAGCTGTTTTAATTAGTCAATCTTAGTTGCCTGAAATTCAACTGTTGTTTCCAGTGGTGCTTCGAAAAAGAACATAGAAAAGAAAAAGAAAATAAACCAAACATCAAAAACACTTATTTTGAAATAGCAAAAACTTGCATACCTGATATTTTTTTCCTCCAACGGTGCCTCGGAAAGGAGCCTAGAAAATAAAATTAATATAATACTAAAGACAGTTATGCTTAGCTAGTAAATCCAGCGGTACCACGAAAAAGAACCTAGAAAATAAAAAAAAAACTTATTCTGAAATAGCAAAAACTTACTTAACTAAGATTCAACTTTTCCCTCAAACGGTGCCTCGAAAAGAACCTTGAAAAGAAAATAAAATAAATCGAATACTAAAGACAGTTATTTTAAAATAGTAAATCTTACTTGCCTGAGATTCAACTGTTTCCTCCAATGGTACTTCGAAAAGTAACATAGGAAAAAAAAATTAAACACTAAAACCGCTTATTTTGAAAAAGAAAAAACTGACATACCTGAGATTCAACTTTTTTCCTTCAACGGTGCCTCGGAAATAAAACTAGAAAATAAAATAAATAAAATACTAAAGACAGTTATTTTAAAATAGTATATCTTGCTTGCCTGAAATTCAGCTGTTTCCTCCAATGGTGCTTCGAAAAGCAACATAGGGAAAAAAATCAAACACTAAAAACACTTATTTTGAAAAAGAAAAAACTGACTTACCTGAGATTCAACTTTTCCCTCCAACGGTGCCTCTGATAAGAACCTAGAAAATAAAATAAAATCAGCATAATAATAAAGACGGTTGTTTTTAAATATTAAATCTTACTTGCTTGAAATTCAATTGTTATCTCCAATGGTGCTTCGAAAAGGAACATAGGGAGAAAAAATCAAACACTAAAAACACTTATTTTGAAAAAGAGAAAACTGACTTACCTGATATTCAACTTTTTTCTTCAATGGCGCTTCGGAAAAAAAACCTAGAAAATAAAATAAATCAAATACTAAAGACAGTTATTTTAAAATATCAAATCTTGCTTGCCTGAAATTCAACTTTTTCCTCCAATGGTACTTCTAAAAGGAACATAGGGGAAAAAAATCAAACACTAAAAAACGCTCACTTTGAAAAAGAAAAAACTGACTTACCTGATATTCAACTTTTTTCTTCAATGGTGCTTCGGAAAAAAAAAACTAGAAAATAAAATAAATCAAATACTAAAGACAGTTATTTTAAAATATCAAATCTTGCTTGCCTGAAATTCAACTTTTTCCTCCAATGGTACTTCTAAAAGGAACATAGGGGAAAAAAATCAAACACTAAAAAACGCTCACTTTGAAAAAGAAAAAACTGACTTACCTGAGATTCAACTTTTTTCTTCAATGGTGCCTCGGAAAAAAAAGATAAAATAAATCAAATACTAAAGACAGTTATTTTAAAATAGTAAATCTTGCTTGCCTGAAATTCAACTGTTTCCTCCAATGGTACTTCTAAAAGGAACATAGGGGGAAAAAAATCAAAAAACTAAAAAGCGCTCACTTTGAAAAAGAAGAAACTGACTTACCTGAGATTCAACTTTTTTCTTCAATGGTGCCTCGGAAAAAAAACCTAGAAAATAAAATAAATCAAATACTAAAGATAGTTATTTTAAAATAGTAAATCTTGCTCGCCTGAAATTCAACTGTTTCCTCCAATGGTACTTCTAAAAGGAACATAGGGGAAAAAAATCAAAAAACTAAAAATCGCTCACTTTGATAAAGAAGAAACTGACTTACCTGAGATTCAACTTTTATCTTCAATGGTGCCTCGGAAAAAAAACCCTATAAAATAAAATAAATCAAATACTAAAGACAGTTATTTTAAAATAGTAAATCTTGCTTGCCTGAAATTCAACTGTTTCCTCCAATAGTACTTCTAAAAGGAACATATGGGAAAAAAATCAAACACTAAAAAGCGCTCACTTTGATAAAGAAAAAACTGACTTACCTGATATTTAACTTTTATCTTCAATGGTGCTTCGTAAAAAAAACCTAGAAAATAAAATAAATCAAATGCTAAAGACAGTTATTTTAAAATAGTAAATCATGCTTGCCTGAAATTCAACTGTTTCCTCCAATGGTGCTTCGAAAAGGAAAATAAGAAAAAAAATTCCAAGGGTGGTTCGACGGATAACCTGTAAGCTTGGAAAAAATCTTATATGCAGCAGCAAGACCGATCCGGTAAGCTGTACCTCTCCCGCAGTCTACCATTCCTAGTCCAAGGAGAAACCCGAATAAGGAACTTTAAATATTTGAAATAAGCCCCCTGATTTCTATTTTATCTGATTGGTTAGAAATGTCCCAGAAAGGAACCAGGTATAGAACATGAGGGGTAGAAACAGCATTATATACTTTCGCAAGGTGGCGTTTACCAAGATTAAGCTATGATCCAACTGCACCTGTATATGTATTACGGATCTCACGTATGGTTCGGGCATTAAGTGATTTCCGAGTTGACTTCAAGGATGTATCAATGAGCAAACCATGGCACACAAGCTCCTGCAGTTGTACGACATCCGAATCACCCAGATTTATTCTATCAGGGGTTTCAGAACGGTTAAAATTAAATAGTAGCACTTTAGACTTAGCCGCATTTAAAGAAAAACCAATCTCATTATAATTCTTAGCAATCCCCCGAAAGCTTTTTTTCCAAACTAAACACAGCCCTACTTGGGTTAAGAACGTCATCCCCATAACATAGAACAGACACACTAACACATTTCAAAATACATCAAGGCGATATATCCCATCCGGCTCTTAGGGTCGCGTTATGATAAATAGTAGGAGATGTAATGAGTAGAGATGTATCATGAGCTCCCACGAGGACAATACCCCTTCGAATCCCGATCCGGACACTTTTTTAAAAATTCCGACGCCCACACCATATATGGGCATAGCCTCCCTAGGGAGAACACGTGGTTAATGGGGTCAATGACCTCTTTTTCCAAGGTCGATTTATTTGATGTTTCTGTGTGTAATAACTCCGGGGCGAAGGGTGCACATGCGCATTGAATTCTAACGGGAACAATATTATTGATCTTGGACTCGAGGGGGAAGTGAATTTCCGAGAACTTGATTGCGTAATCGATCGCGAATGTCATGGTGTCCAGAAATAGTATTTGTTGTTGTTGCTCTAGGCAATGATATGAGTTTCCCCGAATTTGGAACACCTGTGCTGTCGACCTCAATTCACCTATCGTGAATCAATAATTCCCCTTAGAAACAACAAATTAATTTCCCCTTTCTTGACAGATCAATCAATCAATGACATCATCTGTCAGACTTTAAAAATTTTCGCCCTAGAAACATTTCTCCAGGAATATATCCAAATCATTAATGTCTTTGCCTCGGGAACAACTCTTTTGGTCGAGCTCCAAAGGATATTAATAGCCAAAGGCCATGGAAACAATTAGGCGAGAAACATCTTAGCGATGAATTGTTTTAGCGCGCGAAAAGGTTTCCTATTAATTTGAAATGCGTTAGCACAGAGATGCCAATAACAAAGGAACAAGCTGAATTGGCGTCTAGGGATAATTTGGGCGAAACCGTTTTAGACATTTTAGGGAACTATTTCGGCGAAACAGATAGAGACATTTTAAAAGAAGATTTTTGAAGAGATTTTAGAAGAGAATTTGAGTGTGGTCGTTATAATACACAAGTTTCATTTGAACAGTGTTTTGAGGTCCTCTAACCCAACCCCAAAGGGTTCCAATCCTCCTACCCCAACCCCGAAGGAAGGCCCCGGTCCTCAAAGGCCCCCCAAGCTCCCAAAGGCCCTCCACCGGTCCCCAAAGGTCCCCCAGGCCCCCAACTGCCCCCCCGGACACACAAAGGCCCTCCCAAGCTCCCAAAGGGCCACCGGCGCCCCCAAAGGCCCACCCCAGACCCCCAAAGACCCTCTCCGGGCCCCCCAAAGGCCCATCGAGCTCCCAAAAGCCCAACGGGGTCCCAAAGACCCTCCACCGGTCCCCAAATGTCCCCCAGGCTCCCAACTGGCCCCCCGGACCCCCAAAGGCCCTCCCCCGGCCCCCAAAGGTCCACCGGGCTCCCAAAGGACCAATCGGTCCTCAAGTGCCCCCAGACCCCCAAAGGCCCTCCCTGTGCCACAAAGGCCCTCCCCCTGTGCCCCAAAGGTCCTCCTCCGGTCTCCAAAGGCCCATCGAGCTCCCAAAGGACCAACGGGGTCCCAAAGACCCTCCACCGGTCCCCAACTGCCTCTCCGGACCCCCAAACACCCTCCTCAGACCCTCAAAGACCCTACCCTGGTCCTCTAAGGACCCCGGACTCCCAAAGGACCACCCGACCCTCAAGGGTCCCCCAAACACCCTCCCCGGGCCCCCGTCGTTCGTTGGTGTGTGTTGTCTGAAACCTATGATTTGGGGTGTGTAGTTTGCTACTTCAGGCTTTTATGAGCTAAGGTTTACTAGTATTTCCTAGGTGAATGTTGTCTGAAACCAATAGTTTGGGATGAGTAGTTTGCTTTTTCAGGCTTTTATGAGCTAGGTTTCTTAGCCTTTCGTTGGTGTGTGTTGACTGAAACTTATGATTTGGGATATGTAGTTTGCTATTTTTGCCTTTTCTGAGTTGGATTTCTTAGTCTTTCATAGGTGTGTGGTGTCTGAAACCTATGATTTGGGATACGTAGTTTGCTATTTTCGACCTTTCTGAGCTAGGTTTCTTAGCCTTTCATAGGTATGTGTTGTTAGAAAATTATGATTTGGGATGTCTAGTTTACTATTTCAGGATTTTCTGAGCTAAGGTTTCCTAGTATTTCGTAGGTGAATGTTGTCTGAAACCAATAGTTTGGGATGAGTAGTTTACTATTTTTGACTTTTCTGAGCTAGGTTTCTTAGTCTTTCTTTGGTGTGTGTTGACTGAAACCTGTGATTGGGATGGTTAATTTGCTATTTTTGACTTTTCTGAGCTAGATTTCTTAGCATATCATGTGTGTGTCCTTTCAGAAACTTATGATTTGGGAGGTGTAGTTTGCTTTTTGGACATTTCAGAGCTAGGATTCTTAGTCACTCATAGGTGTTTGTTGTCTGAGACTTCGAGTTTAGGATGAGTAGTTGGCTATGTCAGACTTTTCTGAGCTAAGGTTTCTTAGTATTTCGTAGGTGAATGCTATCTGAAACTTATGATTTGGGATATGTAAATTACTATTTCGGGCTTTTTGAGTTGGATTTCTTAGTCTTTCAAAGGTGTGTGGTGTCTGAAACCTATGATTTGGGATGTGTAGTTTGTTATTTTAGACTTTTCTGAGCTCGTTTTCTTAGCCTTTCATAGGTATGTGTTGTTAGAACATTATGATTTGGGATGTGTAGTTTGGTATTTCAGGCTTTTCTGAGCTAAGGTTTTCTAGTATTTCGTAGGTGAATGTTGTCTGAAAGCAATAGTTTGGGATGAGTAGTTTGCTATTTTTGACTTTTCTGAGCAAGGTTTCTTAGTCTTTCTTTGGTGTGTGTTGTCTGAAACCTATGATTTGGGATGTGTAATTTGCTATTTTTGACTTTTCTGAGCTGGATTTCTTAGTCTTTCATAGGTGTGTGTTGTCTGAAACCTATGATTTGGGAGTGGTGGAGTGCTACTTTTGACTTTTCTGAGCTGGATTTCTTAGCCTTTCATAGGTGTTTGTTGTCTGAAACATATAGTTTGGGATGACTAGTTTGCTATTTTTGACTTTTCTGAGCTAGGTTTCTTAGCCGTTCATAGGTGAGTGTTGTCTGAAACATATGATTTTGGATATGTAATTTGATATTTCTGAATTTTCATAAACGGATTTATTAGTCTTTCGTAGGTGTGAGGTGACTGACACCTTTGATTTGGGATGTATGGGTTGCTATTTTTTTACTTTTCTGAGCAGGATTTCTTAGCCATTCATAGGTGTGTGTTGACTGAAAACTATGATTTGGGATGGTTAATTTACTATTTTTGACTTTTCTGAGCTAGATTTCTTAGCCTTTCATAGGTGTGTCCTTTCAGAAAATTATGATTTGGGAGGTATAGTTTGCTTTTTGGACTTTTCAGAGCTAGGATTCTTAGTCACTCATAGGTGTTTGTTATCTGAAACTTCGAGTTTGGGATGAGTAGTTTGCGATTTCAGACTTTTCCGAGCTATGGCTTCTTAGTATTCCGTAGGTGAATGCTGTCTGAAACTTATGATTTGGGATATGTAAATTACTATTTCGGGCTTTCCTGAGTTGGATTTCTTAGTCTTTCATAGGCGTGTGATGTCTGAAACCTATGATTTGGGGTATGTAATTTGCTATTTCTGACTTTTCATAACCTGATTTCTTAGTCTTTCGTAGGTGTATGGTGTCTGAAACCTATGATTTGGGATGCGTTGGTTGCTATTTTTTGACTTTTCCGAGCAGGATTTCTTAGCCATTCATAGGTGTGTGTTGACTGAAACCTATGATTTGGGATGGTTAATTTGCTATTTTTGACTTTTCTGAGCTAGATTTCTTAGCCTTTCATAGGTGTGTCCTTTCAGAAAATTATGATTTGGGAGGTGTAGTTTGATTTTTGGACTTTTCAGAGCTAGGATTCCTAGTCACTCATAG